>NC_068992.1:16983588-16984294 GCF_001194135.2 Octopus bimaculoides
TTTTTTTTTTTTTTTTTTTTGCTAGTCTTGTTTTTTTTTTCTCTACCTTTTTATTTGTTTATCATAATCTTCGCCACTCTAGTCGTTGCTGCTACGACTACTACTACTACTACTACCACTACTACTACTACTACTACTACTACTACTACTACTACTACTACTAATAATAATAATAATAATAATAATAATAATAATACAGCTGCTGTTGCTACTGCTGCTGGTGAAGTTGGTTTTGTTGCTGTTTGATTTCGTTGTATCTGTTATCACTTGACACTGTCTCTTGGTCTTGTGATTCAAATTGAAAACAACCGAAAATGTTGTTGTTGTTGTCGTTGTTGTTGTTGTTGTTGTTGTTGTTGTTGTTGTTGTTGTTGTTGTCGCTAATGATGATGCCTTTGTAATTGTTCTTGTGTTCTTCGTTTGACATTGTTGCTACATTCTGATACCGTGTATGGAGTAGGTCGTAATTTTAATGATGATGATGATGGTTGTGATGGTTGTGGTGGTGGTGGTAGTGGTGGTGGTGAGGATGATCATGATTACCTTCATCATCATCATCATCATCATCATCATCATCATCATCATCATCTTCATCATTATCATGAGGAGAAGGAAGAGGACAAGGCAAGGTGGAGGAATAGGTAATGTAAGTGACGAAAGGACCAAAGATATATACAAAATGTCGAGGAGGAGGAGGAGGAGGAGG
>NC_068992.1:16984447-16986652 GCF_001194135.2 Octopus bimaculoides
AGGAGGTGGAGGAGGAGGTGGAGAAGGAAGAGGAGGTGGAGGAGGAGGAGGTGGAGAAGGAGGAGGAGGATGACGATGATGATGATGATGATGATGACGACGACGACAATGATGATTGATGATGAAGTTGATGATTGACGGTAACGACGACGACGACGATGATGATGATGATGATGATGATGATGATGATAATGATTAATAAGATTAAGTAGGGAAGTAGGAGAAATTGATATGTGACAGTCGAAGTAGAAAAGAAAGCAATCAAACGATAAGCACTAAAAGCAGCAATGACTACAACAATAACAACAACAACAACAGCAACAACAACAACAACAACAACAACAACAAGATATCGAAGAAGCCGATGTCATATTTAACACTTAGCTGTAGACAGAAATGTCCTCCACCATTATTTTATTTAATCCTATTTCGTTTTATTTTATTTAATTCATTTCAAAATCTGAAACGTAATTTGCACAAGTGGATATAGATACAGAAGGTGGTGAACTTGCAGAACCGTTAAAACGCCGGACAAAATGCTTAGCAGCATTTCGGCTGCCTTTACGTTCTGAGTTCAAATTCCGTCGACTTTGCCTTTCATCCGGGGTTGATAAAATAAGTGCCAGTTAAACACTGGGATCAATGTAATCGATTTATCCACTCCCCTAGACTTCCTGGCCTTGCGACTGAATGTAGCCTTTTTACGTGTATTTGTTGTGGTTTAACAGGAACTGCGTTTTTCTACGATGACTTATATATATATATATATATATATATATATATATTACTAATACATTCTGGCAGATTCGAACGTGAATAAGCTAATCGCTGTTTGTGTTTAATTACAGAGGAAACAGCTCCTTTACGACGAATGTGAGTTTCGATTCATCGGCTTAAAGAGAAATCTGGGACACCCGATGTTTCGACATCGTTGTGACTCGTCAGCTAGAAACACACCACGGAAAAATGAATCTAGCGAGAAATTTGAAGCTGTTTTTGTATTTCATGAAGCAAACTGTTCTCTGATGTGTTCTTATATCTACCAACCAAAGATAAATCGTCATATGCACAATGAACAGCGAGAATCAAAACGATGACTTGTATATTTATTCTTTAAACGTTCCAACAAATTTGAACGTAAATATGACAATTGCTTTTGGAAAATAGCTTCTGATTTACAACGAATGTGTTTTCAAACCACACTCGATTCGGAAGGTAGTCTGTATTACAGTTCTGTATTTAAGAGATGAGGAATTATGTACATCATTTACATTATTTACATTCGACGGATATTTGTCCTCATCTTGTTTGTTGTTAACACAACGTTTCGGCTGATATACTCACCCGCCTTCTTGGGAGTGTATTTGGCAGACGGAAACTGCGTGGAAAACCAGGGTGTGTGTGTGTGGTTTGTCCTCTCCATTGCTTGACGTGCTTGCTAAACGGACTTCTTGACTACATAACAACGCCTTTGCCTTCCACAACATTGCGTAGTTTGTATCCTAAATGTTAAGTGTATATTTTTTTGTTTTTATTCAGTCTAAAGTAACCAGTTTGCCGTATTTACTTTAAAATGTTCCCAATGAATCAAGCGTAAAACTAATCTGTTTTTGTTGATAATCAAACAAATTTGTTACTATTATGTCCACTGCTAATATAATAAGTACGTTTGAAATATAGATTTTTGAAATATACTCAATATAATTAACAACCATTCCAAACCTCTACAGCCTATCAAAGCAACAGTAAGCCTCAGAGCATGACTAAAGAATTTACTTCTAGATAGAATTATATTATTTACAGTAATTTCATCTTAAAAGTCATTCCCTTGATACAGACCTGCCTATCAATTCCATTTGAATATGATTGAACAAACACAATTTACACGTAGTTATTGACGCAGATAAACGTTCACTATTATTTAATCTTGAGCATAAATTCCTTATTGGATTTGTTTTGTTCTACAGTGGAGCAGTAAAATTAATTAGACGCAACTTAGTACGTAATTAGCCTCAAGGTCTTCTAGTGATGGCTTTGCATGGGGCGCTTGTTTTTACTTGTTATATCACGCACTACTAAGTCAATTTGAACACCAGTGTGTAAAGGAGATCAACTAGAATTTTTTTAATTTTTAGATAAAGGCTGCGATCTGGCAGGATCGTTAGCACACCGGACGAAATGCTTAGTGGCGATCCCCCCCCCCCC
>NC_068992.1:16986682-16987909 GCF_001194135.2 Octopus bimaculoides
GGTTTTCTATTCTGAGTTCAAATCCCGACGAGGTCAACTTTGCTTTCCAGTATTTCGGTCTCGATAAAATAACTTCCAGTTGAGCAATGGGGTCGATGTAATTGACAAACCCACTCCTATAAAATGTCAAGCTTGTTATTGTTCTTTAGTTGTTGCTGTTGAGATTGTTAGTATCTTCTTTTTCTTTCTCCCTTTCTTTTTCTTAATTTTTTTCCACTTCTTTTTGCCATCGTTGTTCCTTAGGACGAGCAGACCTATGTTCAAAGTCGGTCCAGCCTTGAATGAATATCTCATCGTTTTCCCATATTATACAAAACATTCCTCCACTTCAAGACAAAGAAATGGGAACTGGAGAATATTTACCAGCTCACTCTAACAAATCAAGCCACCAGGAAGACAGCAAGTAGAGGTCCCTTATCCAATTAAACGTCATTCGTTTCGCTTTACGCAGATTAGATAGACATACATACAGACAGACAGACAGACAGACAGACAGACATAGATAGATAGATACAGATCCACATATATAGGGGGTTCCTATAAGGTTGTTATCCACCCCTGATTGGAACTCTCCCGTATGACATGTACGCATGCTCAGTGACTTGCTTTAACTTCCGCAGACGACTCACATACTGTACTAACCGGTTAATATGTTTCCAAAGAAATCACGCAAATACTGCTGTATATGCAGCCACTATAGAGGGAAGAATGTAGACGGCAAAGTTATTTCCCTACACAGATATCCTGCAAATGTAGCTATTCGTCATATTTGGCTTCAGAGATCGAGACTTGTGAGGAAAGACTTTGTTTACACTGCAAATAGCCAAATGTGTTCCCAGCATTTCGTCAATTGTAATGAACCATCGAAAGATCACCCCTTGCCATCCGTTTTTCCAAACAAAGTATTAAAAATATCAGTAAGTGCATGATCATATACGCAGTTAGTAGATGAGTGAAATGTCTCTTTGATTTATCTCCTCATTAACAGATTAGAACATGTTAAAATTCAAGAGAGAAACAAATTCAGGTGGTGTACGCCGGGCTAAACACGAATGTTTAATCTAATAATTGTTGTGTTGATGTACAGGTATTTTTAATAAAGAATTTTGCATTCAAATAATAAATACATTGAAATTGTTGTTAATGTCCTGAATGAATGTGGGAATTTCGAGTAAGCCTAGCTATGATATTTTTCTTTATATACATATATATATATTTATTAATAAG
>NC_068992.1:16988211-16991808 GCF_001194135.2 Octopus bimaculoides
TTGATTAAATAATAAATTTACAGCATTGAATCTAATATTCCTCTAATTATTAGACTTTATAGTGTGACTGTCCCTTCCTCTTCTACACATCATGCTCATGGCCAAATCAGTGAATGGTTGCTGAAAGCTATGCTGAAAGCTATGCTGAAAGCTATGCTGAAAGCAGATTGGGATCAGGCAATACTTCTGCTTATTCCTGTCTGAAATATCGTCCGATGAATTTACTTTGTTGACATATCGACAGAATAGTTATACCTTTCAACCTTTCAATCAAGTCCGCCTTTCTTCCAGTAACATACTGTCCATATAATCTTAAATATTTCTTTTAACTCAGGCACAGTAAGTATTTCGATAGCTGAATAATCGAATTGCTTTATATCCATGATAAGACGTAAAACAATAACAATAGCGTAGATAGTCTGCGGAAGTTTAATTGTCTACATGGAGCGCCGTCTAGCCAAGGGAGATAACCTACTTATAGGAAAGCCCTATATATGTGTGTGTGTGTGTACACTCACACACACACACACACAAACATATTAAATATGACTACGGTGTTGTAACACCATAGTCATATTTAGTAACAATTATAGTTTTCCTTTATAGATAGATAGATAGATAGATAGATAGATAGATAGATAGATAGATAGATAGATAGATAGAGAGCTAGAAAGATAGATCGATAGATACATTTATATAAATGCTATATAGCCTTTAGTGATGACTTTACGTTCTGTATTCGAATTTCACTTCAGTCATAGTACTGTCATCCCGGGCTGGCTCAGTGATTAGAGTGTCGGACTCACAATCATGAGGTAGTGAGTTCCATTCCCAGATCGAGCTGTATGTTGTGTTCTTGAGCAAAACACTTTACTTCACTTTGCTCCAGTTTCACGTTGCTCATCTATAGAAATGAATTGCGACGTCACTGGTGCCAAGCTGTATTATCGGCCTTTGACGTTTCCTTGGAGAACATCGGTGGCATGGGGAGGGGAGGCTGGTAAGCATCGGCTGCTGCTGGTCTTCCATAAACAACCTTGTCCGGACTTTGCCTCGGAGGGGAACTTTCTAGCTGCAATCCCATGGTCATTCATGACCGAAGTGGGTTTTTACTCTTTACTTACTCCTGTCGATATAGTTGATTAAACAATCGTAAAATTATTGTAACCTTGTTTCGGTGTTACAAATCGATCAATATTAAAAGATATAGACTGCATAGAACCAGATCACTGATCTCATCACAAACTGATGAGACCTGCTTTTACCTGTTCTACCTGTTCTATGGTTGGGTAGTCGGCGACTAAACTGGTTTCCCCGCCTGAGTAGATTGCTACTTTTGTGAGGATGGTGTCTGGACACTTAGCTGGACTGAAAACAAGAACGGCAGAACGAAGTAATGCTATGATGGCGTTCGGAGAACTTGCGCTTAATCGAGAAGACTTTTGGGTAAGTATCTTCTGCTATAGCCGTGAACCGACCAGAGCCTTGTGAGTGAATTTGGTGGACAGAAACTGAAAGAAGCCCGTCATACTTATACACACACACACACACACACACACATATGTGTGTGTGTGTGTGTGTGTGTGTGTGTCTGTGTGTGTGTGTGTGTGTGTGTGCGTGTGTGTGTGTGTGTGTGTGTATTTATGTGTGTGTGTCTTTGTGGCTGTGTATGACCCCGCCCTCATCATCGCTTGACAACCGATGTTGGTGAGTTTATGTCCCCATAACTAGCGGTTCGGTTATAGAGTCCGACAGAATAAGTACTAGGCTTACAGAGAATAAGCCTTGAGGTTAATTTCTTCAGCTTAAACTCTTTAATGCGGTGCTCCAGCATGGCCACAGTCAAATGACTGAAACATGTAAAAGAAATAAAAGAAATAAAATATGTTTAGACTCGATGTAAAATGCATTCCTAACTTGCCAGTGTGCAGATAGAATTAAAGGGAAATAAATAAGAATGGTTCATTTGCAGGGTTATTTCCCTTATACAAAAATAAATCATTTTGCGGTAACTCGTTGGACATAATAGAATAAAATCTGTCGATATGCAGAATGGTATATCTCTTGATAAAATACAGTTCTATATTTAAGAGATAAGGAATTATGTACATTATTTATAATATTTACATTATTTACATTTGAAGGATATTTGTCCTCAGCTCGTTTGTTGTTAACACAACGTTTCGGCTGATATACCCTCTGGCCTTCATCAGCTGTCTTGGGAAAGTTTCGAACCTGGGTTCTCATTCCTAAGGTATTTTTCGATGTTGTTATTAATATTCTTGTTGTTGCTGTTGTTGTTGTTATTATTTGTTTTATTCAGGTCACTGCTTGGAATCGAACTCGGAATCTTGGGGGTTAGTAGCCCGCGCTCTTAACCACTACGCCATATGCCTGAGTTCGATTCCAGGCAGTGACCTTAATAAAAAAAAACAAGACGATGCTAAACACGCCTTCAACGACTTCATCGCCACCAGAACGCAGGATTTTTGCGCTACTGGCATAAATAAACTTGTTTCGCGTTGGCAAGAGTGTGTTGATTCTGATGGTGTTTATTTCGATTAATAAAGTTTTGTTTGAGCCGAGATATGTGCACCTGAATATAAAGGTTAAGAACCGCAAGAACTTCTCTTGACAACGTGATATTAACCCTGGATAGTCTTCTTTTCTCGGGACGTTTATTCGGTCTGTCTCTGTTTTTGGATGGTGCATACGATGCATTGTTATCAGCTTTAATGTTTTTGAAATCAACTTTATTGATCTCAGAAAGGGACCAGTTAACAATATTGAAGCTGTATGTGATTAAAGGCATGGCCTGTGTATCTATGGCCTCAATTTGGTTTCTGGCATTCGGCTCGGTTTTCAGAATGGTTCTTACTCTTTAGTAGCACTCCTTCTATATCTTTTCTCTCATTACTGAGCATTTAATCCCATCTCTTTCACATACTCCTAGATACTTATAACCACCCTGAGGTTCTAATTCTTTTATTCCGATGACCCTATCTAAAGTTTTGTTGCATGTGTTTGATAGTATTCCTTTGGTAAATGTAGCCTTAGCGCATTTGTCAAGCTTAAATTCCATTTTGATGCTATTACTAATTTGTTTGATTCTGTGTAGGATTGCTTGCGTTTGATCATTATTTTACAATCAGTTTCAAGTCATCATTATAGAGAAGATGATTTGTTTTCTTTCCATACAGCCTGTATGCACAGTTTGTTTCATTCAGGAGCTTCCGTACAGTCAACAAAGCTAAGTAGAATAGCAAGAGATAGTGGGTCTCCTTGAAAGATTCTACAATTAATATTGAGATATCCAGCATTTATATTTGTCGTGTCAGTATTGATAATTAATGTCGTTTTCCAGAGTTTCATCGTGTGAGATAAAAACTCCCCCGATTACAGGTTAATATTTGAATATCTCCAAGCATCCCTTTATCCAGCTGTGAGGAGGGATATCAGAAGCCTTCTTGTAGTCTATCCGGGCCAAAATTATTATTATTATTATTATTATTATTATTATTATTATTATTATTATCATTATTATCATTATTATTATTATTATTATTATTATTATTGTTATTATTATCATCATTGTTT
>NC_068992.1:16991818-16993920 GCF_001194135.2 Octopus bimaculoides
CACACACACACACACACACACACACACACACACACACACACACAGATAGATAGATAGATAGATAGATAGATAGATAGATAGATAGATAGATATAAAGCCACTAGTGTGTGTGATCTATTCGATAGGGTGTCACAGGGCATGTGTGTGTGTGTTTGTCCCCGTGCTTGACAACCGATGCTGATGTGTTTATTTCTCGTAACTTAGCAGTTCAGCAAAAGAGACCGATAGAATAAGTACTAGGCTTACAAGGAATAAGTTCTGGGGTCGATTTCTTAGACTATAACCCTATAGGACGGTGCTCCAGCACGACCGCAGTCAAATGACCGAAACATGTAAAAGAATATATAAATATATATGTGTGTGTGTATATATATATAGGTTTCAAATTTTAGCACAAGGCCAGCAATTTCAATCCAATGTTCAACAGGTATCTTGTTGATCGAATTTGAAGAGATAGAAGTCAAACTCGACTCGGCGTAATTTGAAATTAGAACGGATAGACTGACAGACGGACGGAAAAACGGACGGACGGACGGACGGATATAAAGTTTATCGAATAAATCAAGAATTTATTCAGTATGTTAGTTATTATACTTTTGTTCTTCTTTGTTGCTTTATTGTTCAAGCATGACACTTGTTACGCTTCGTTAGTTCTCTTAGCTTATTTTCTTTTCATTTATGCAAATTACCGGGGCGATAACTGGTATGTCTAAGGGTCTCGTCTGCTAAAAAATAAGCTAAGGATACCCGACTGCTATTTCTTTCATCTTCCGCTAAAGGATGAAAGGCAAATCGACCTCGGCAGAATTTGAACTCAAGACGGCATTAAAACGGACGAATTGCCGCTAAGCATTTTGTTTGGCGCACTAACAATTCTGTCAGCTCACCGCCTTAATTCTCCGCATTAACAGATTAAATTTCCTGACAATAAAAAAGATATTCTATAGTATTTGATATTATATATTCTGGAGGTTAGTAGAATGTTTTCAAAGCTTCTTAATGTCGTATTGATGTCAGCTGAATCAATAGTTTCTCATAACAATAGTTTCAGTTTTTATTGCCGGCTTCTCTGGTTCGTTATTCCAAGAAAATAGCCGGTCATGATCGTATGAACTTCAGTCGTCTCGTCAGAAGCATATATATTTCCCACGGTAGCTCCCTGTTGATTGATGTTAAATACTGGGGTGGTTGATGCAAATAAACAATACAAACTATAAATGTCTCGGTCTCGGTCTAATGTAAAATGGCAGAAGCGTTAGCACGCATGATAAAATGCTTGGCGGCATTTCGTCTGGCTTTACGTTCTGAGTTCAAATTCCGCCGAAGTCGACTTTGACTTTCATCCTTTTAAAGATCGATGAAATAACTACCAGTTGAGCAATGGGATCAAAATAATCGACGAGCCCCCAACCCTAGAATAAACTCAGGCCTTATGCCTACATTTGAAACTATCAATGACGTTTAGGTAGGCGAGCTGGCAAAATCTATCTATCTAGATAGATAAATAGATAGATAAAACTTACTTGGAAAAGGATGAGTGGTGTTCGATCATATAATAATATAAATATATGCATATATCCATACATATACGTACATACCTACATATATATGTATATATACATGCATATATAAGTACAGGACATAAAAAAAAAACGTTGGACACAATGAGAAACGAAAACATAAAAGCAAAAACATAGAAAACGAACTTTTTTTCGAACAACGAAAAATACAAAGAAACGAGACATGCAACATAAAGAATATACTCCTTCGTCAGTTGTCCCTGTTTCACCTACTCCGCGATACAAGGGGTTGCAAAAGTAGGTATACAGTAAGTATCCCATCAATGTTATAATACTTAATTCATTTAACACATTAGATTAGTTCACCTCATTTTTGATATTTTCAGCGTCATTTATCCTAATAATACATTTATCATAACTATAATAATACTTTTATCGTAACCTTTAATTCTTTTCAATAAAAATAAATGAGTATTGTAGTGTTTCCTTTTTCCATAACTGTATACCTACTTTTGCATCACCCTGTGTGTGTGTGTGTGTGTGTGTGTGTGTGTGTGTGTGTGTGTGTGTGTGTGTGTGTGT
>NC_068992.1:16999337-17001417 GCF_001194135.2 Octopus bimaculoides
CATTTAAGAACCACACAAAAACCGTTAGATTCACTTCAACAATTAAATTTAATTTGCCAAAATATTTTCCTCGCTTATAAACACCTTCCACACTGCAATTATTTTCGTTACAGCGCACGATTTCAGATCAGGTCACTCGCTATGCAAGTACATTTCCGTAATATATATATATATATATATGCCTGCCTATCTACCTACCTGTGTATCTATCTACCTACCTGTCTGTCTGCCTGTCTCTCAATCTATTTATCAACCTGTCTGTCTATCTATCTATCTATCTATCCATCTATCTATCTATCCATCTATCTATCTATCCATCTATCTATCTCATGTAGTGTACTGAAAGTGGGCTGACAAGCGAACTTCTTGCTACACAGGCAATAAATATACCACTGTCTCAGTACCAGACTCGAGAGGATGATCTTCAGAAATCTAGAAAGGACACGATGAACTAATAAAGAAATTATATCTGGCAGCTATTAAATGACACAGTGAAAATATGCAAAACACTGCAAAAGTGTACAAACACACCTGTAGACATTCAAACATGCACGTGGACTCACAGATGAAAACATGTGGATTAACACACAAAATGAGATCGATGTTTGTACGCATGCTCTGTGTGCACATATGTACGTAAATATCTTCATACATACATGCACGCATATACGCATACATACAGATACGCATACATACATATATATACATGCATATATACATACACACATACATATATATATATATATATATATATATATATATATATATATATATATATGCACATACATATATATACATATACACCTACCCATGCATACATATATACATACACACATACATATATATGCGTGTGTATATATATATATATATATATATATATATATACACGACTAGCCAAGGGATACTGTGTAAATCTCAATAACAGAGTCTTGTTTCTGGGTTAGAATTTATGAGAAATTTGATACTTAATAGCACAGAAGGCGCTGTCCACTTGTTGATACACAGAAACATTTACTTATTATACTTGACTATTTCTTTGGTTCCTATAATCATGAATAGCTTGCTGACGTCATAAATCCTCACAAAATGCCTTTCTTCCTAACCTTAAGCGTTTTTATACCGACCTGCCTGCTTGCGACTACCTTTGATTCTATGCTAGAAACTTCTACTTTTAAATTGATCTACATTAAATTACTTCGTAAAAATTTGATGTTAATTTATCTTCATAACACCAGCTTAATAATGACAAAATTATTTCACTAAATTCTTCATTAACTTGAAAGTTAATTGAAACACACACAATGTATTTCATTAAAAATACTGTAATAAAAATGGTTAAAGAGAATGTAACGTGGAATCAAAGATGAAGTGATAAAGATATATCAGTCGATATTTTAGAGAGATAATATGTCAGCAGTTTCTTTTAAAAATATGTAAAAATATTTGCGTTTTCTTTTCTTAATTTAATGAATATAAATCAAAAAATATTAAACGGTAAAAATAAATAAATAAATAAAAATCATTATTGTTACTGTGTTGACATTATCAAAGCAAATATATTCTCATAGAGTGATGAAAAAAATTTCAAATTAAAACAGTCCAGAGGAAAATTGGTAAAAGTTATATTTTTATGACACTAAGGAAGAATTGTAAATATGATATATTATTATAAATAACTAACATTTCGACCTTGTTTGTATAGTCGTCAGTAATAAAAATCAAGATCTTCCAAGGGAAGTAACTCTTCATTTGGAAACTTCAAACACTATTTACGGAAACTATTTACACCTATGGAGTTATGAAATTCGTTTTATTTTATCGTTGTATAATTTTTGGCATTGTTCATTCTTTTTCACTCAGTTCCGCTCCTGTCTCCTTGCATTCGTGTTGATGTTGTTGCAATTGTTTTTCACATTTACTTTCTGGTAGGGCTGAATATACCCCAGTTGTATCGGAGGTATGTCAGCTACAAGAGAGCTCTTGTTCATCATTAAAGCCTTCACGTTTGTCAAGACTTCTTAACGTTTGTGTGCGAGTGTATATGTGTATGTCATTATATATGTGTGTATGTATGTATGTA
>NC_068992.1:17001739-17002470 GCF_001194135.2 Octopus bimaculoides
ATACATATATATATATATACATATATCTATGTACATTTATATATATATGTACATACATACATATATATATATATATATATATATATATGTACACACAAACGTGCATATGTGTGTATGTATGCATGTATGTGTGCATGTGTGTATGTATGTATGTATGTATGTATGTATGTATGTACGTATGTATATCGCTTTGCTGAGTTCAGTTTTGATTTTTGTGAATCAATCGTTTCATTCAGTCTTTTTCATTAAATTCTCTGTAACGAATTGTTTTTCTTTTTTTTTCTTTCCATCCCCCCATTCCCTTTCTTTCCGTCAGTAAATGTTCTTGCAATTATTGTTACCATGGTATTTTTGTCCCACTTTTTTTTTTATCTTTTAATATTAATTATTTACTATATTTGGTATTGTTTTTAAGAAATTCATTTGAACACTTTTTTAGTATTTCGCTGTTGAACTTCATCAAAAGTATTGTTTCTTTTGTTTTGTTTTGTTGATGTTTTTTTTTTTGTTTTATTATTATTATTTTTTTTTTGGTTTTTGGCTTTTGTATTTCCATCAACTTTGGAATTTCAGTGTTTCCGCCGTCCAGTTTTATTGTCCGATTTCTTTCTTTTTCCTAAATAATTAGAAAGAAATATTAATTGCCTATTCGCAATTTAAAATTGAAAGCATTTTGACAAGTTAATATCTCAGCTCAGTATAAGTATAGAAAAAGGGAGAGAGAGAGAGAG
>NC_068992.1:17002992-17003953 GCF_001194135.2 Octopus bimaculoides
AGAAAATTTCGATCAAAAGAGATCGTTGTAAAACAAAAAGCGATCAATAGGGATCGTGTATCACAGAAGTGTCATAGTGTAAAAACAGATTAGGTTCATCCGTGATAAGAAAAGCCTATGAAAAAGACCACGGTAACCTCGGACAATAATGTCATGCAAAAAACACATTACAGTAAGTGACTCTTTTTTCCTTTCTTCTTCTGGTTCATAGGATTATGCTCAAGCTGGCTCCGTCATTCACACGTGCCATCCTTGCTACATTCACCCATCTTTTTTTAAAACATTCACTAGACAAAACATCCCTCTCTGCTCTCACCTTCCTCCTCAAGTGATACTTGAAGAAGCTGATGAGAGATGCACCAGAGAGGAAAGTGTTTGTCTCAAGACATTTTAGATGCATCCACCATACACATTCTTTCGCCATAGCTACATTGTACGATTAAAATAGCTCTTCCTTCTCGTTTAAAGGAAGGAGGCGCGACGATATTCACGATAGACTCGGTTTATAAACTGACTCGTCAGACTCGGTTTATAAACTGACTCGTCCCACACACGATAGCAATCGTTCGACATAGGCCCACAGGTCGGAAATGGTTGGACACTGTACGCGTGCGTGCAGAACGGTTTTGTCGCTCTGACCGCATCTCGGGCAGGTCGGCCCCGTGTTTCTCGAGTCATGCCTGTAGAGCTTATCCCGAACGGGTAGCGCTTCTTGATAGCACTGCCAGGCCAGGCATCTCTGGAAGTTGTCCATACGTCCCGGCCCGAAAGTCGTCTTGAACAGGCGGGTCAGGTATTCCTCGTCGACGCCCAGGTTCACCCCGAGATCGTCGTCGTACCTCCCCTCCACTAATCCCCTATAGACTGCTTTGGTTGTGTTGCAGTCACTCAAGGTCGACCCGGAACGGCATAGATCCTCGAGAGCAACGTGACACTCGCGGTGTCATTCGCCCTGTGTGTG
>NC_068992.1:17004078-17005168 GCF_001194135.2 Octopus bimaculoides
TGTGTGTGTGTGTGTGTGTATGTGTGTGTGTGTGTGTGTGTGTGTGTGTGTGTGTGTGTGTGTGTCGCTTAAGAAATATTTGGTTTCCTTTCAAACTTACGTTGGCATCTATAACAGCAAGAATTCTTGTTTCGTACTTTTGCTCTGCATCGAAGTTTCGGACATTTATTCCAGCGGCATTTGGGTTTTCCTTCCTGTTTTTAGAATGGAAAAAAAATAAACATTTGAAATCAGATACCGTTTATATGACATGGCGTGTCTTTAAGGACAAGCAAAATATACAAAAATGACCTAACTACTATATTAGCCTCGTAGACCACACGAATGTCTAAGCTCATTTAGTAGAATGGAACATCACGTGTTTTATAAGAACGGAAGCGGAGCAAGTAAAATAACTGCAGACTGAAATCAAACTTTGATGGGAGATCCATTTAACCAATGCTATAAGTCTGATGAACATGAAAACTACGGCAGCTCAAATAGTGTTTAATGACTTGGTGGTTGGCGCTTTCTACTATTATGAACAAAATATTAACACAACCAACTCCGTCTTTTTCTCTCTCTTATGACTCATTTACGTTTGTGTACGGAGACGCACAATTGACAAATGTAGCCAACGGGAGCACTGTGTAATCGACGAATGTGTCGTAAACATAGAATACTGAAGAACAACGCCTCGAGAAGACAGAGTCTACTTAGAAAAGAAAGAAATGTAGTAAAAACAACATCACAAATAACATTATTTACATTATTTACATTTGACGGATATTTGTCTTCATCTTGTTTGTTGTTAACACAACGTTTCGGCTGATATACCCTCCAGCATTCATCAGGTGTCTTGGGGGTTCTCATTCCTAAGGTATTTTTCGGTGTTATTATTATAATTATTATTATTGTTATTATTATTATTATTATTATTATTATTATTATTATTATTATCCAGGTCACTACCTGGAATCGAAATCGGAACAACAAACAAGATGAGGACACATATCCGTCCAATGTAAATAATATAAATAATGTAGAGAATTCCTCATCTCTAAAATATGGAACAACATATTCAATGTTTCGATAATTGTTTTTTTTTTTT
>NC_068992.1:17005503-17006420 GCF_001194135.2 Octopus bimaculoides
ATTTTTAATTTCGCGCATATGCATTGTTTGTTTATGATTTTGTCGACTACACAGTATAGAGAGTCCGTTGGGCACCGTCTCTGAGAAAAACAGCACCATGACGAAATTTACTCTGCAAGAAATTTGGAAACGACATGTTGTACCGCTTGGTATTCTTACCGAAGCTTCAATACGAACATTTCAGAGTGTTTGGGTGTCAATTTGAGGACAGTGCATGTACCGAGAGTGATAAAAATCAAACATTCACTCAACATCATGGTGTTTGGAGTGATCACTAGTGATGGCGACATTATGCCTCCATTCATCTTCCCACACGGCCTCAGATTCAACACGGAGGCCTACATCAAGTGCCTGCGGGAGGTAATGCCGCCCTGGGCCAAGAGGGTGGCTGCTGGAAGACATTATGTCTGGCAACAGGACCCTGCACCATGTCACACAAGCAGCAGAACCCAGTCATGGCCGTCAGATGATTTCTGCGACCATCACCTCACCCCTAACATCTGGCCACCTAACTCACCAGACTGCAACCCCCTTGATTATTATGTGTGGGGCGCAGCTGAGCGGGAGACCAGCGAAATTCCTTGTGAAACCAAAGATGAACTGAAGGCAAGGATTATGGCAGCATTCACCAACTCAAAGAAGGAGACCATCCAGAAGAGTTGCAAGACATTTCGACGTCGTCTGGAAGCGGTGGCTAAAGCTAATGGCGATTTTATTGAATAAATTTATTCATTATTATTTCAAGATATTTTAATATAATTTTGGTAAATATATCTGTTAAAATGAGATGTCAGTCTTATTTTCATTTTTGTGTAATTAAGACAATAAATATATTCACCGCTCCTATATATGTATATATATATATGTGTGTGTGTGTGTGTGTGTGTGTGTGTGTGTCTGTGTTTGTCCCCCACCGT
>NC_068992.1:17006938-17009673 GCF_001194135.2 Octopus bimaculoides
AATACGTTCGAGAATTGGTGTTGTAGTCATTTTAACGTTACTTATCGGTCAACAGACGCAGGGTGTGTAGCATCGAGTGCAAACACCCTAGCCAAGGAATTGAGTGGAAAATATAAATCACAGCACAGGCGCGGCTTTGTGATAAGAATTTGGTTCACAACCACCTGGGTCAGGGTTCAGTCTTACTGCACGGCACTTTGGTTTCGCATCTCCTTCTAAATCCTTAGGCTGATTAAGACCTTCTGAGTGGATGTGTGTGTGTGTGTGTGTGTGTGTGTGTGTGTCTGTGTTTGTCCCCCACCGTCGCTTGAATACCAGCATTGATATGTCTGCGTCCCCGTAACTTAGCGATTCGGCAAAAGAATCGATAAACTAAGTAACAGGCTTTAGAAACATAGTACCGGGATCGAGTCATCTAAATTTCTTCAAGGCGATGCCCCAGCGTGGCCGCAGTCTAATGACTGAAACAAGTAAAAGGGTCATGCTGGTTTGAAATTTCGCCACAAGCCCATCAATTTCGGAGGAAGAGCTGAATCGATCACATCGACCCTTACTTTATCGATAAAGATATGAGTGTGTACAATATATCGAGACTAATTAATAAAATATTGAATTGGATTATTATAATGTCTGTAGATGATCTTCTAATCCGATGAAACGAATTGTGTGGGCATAAAAAGAACGTCTTCTCTTTGGGAGTTAATTAAGAAGCATTTATAAGATTATTTGACCTTCTAAAGATGACAACCAGATGTTAATCTAATTATGTCTTTAAAATGGTTGGTTGTTTTTAATAATACCATAATCTTTGATACAGGGTCTGAATAAAAATGGCACTCTGCCGGTTACAGCGATGAATGTACCAGTTGATTCGATCAACGAAACAGCCTGTTCGTGAAATTAACGTGCATGTGGCTGAATACTCCACGAACACACGTACCCTTAACGTAGTCCTCGGGGGTTATTCAGTGTAAAACAGAATGTGAAAAGGCTGGCCCTTTGAATTACAAGTACAACTCATTTTTACCAGCTGAGTGAATGAGAACACAAGGTGCAGCCGAGAATCGAACTCACGACCTTACGATAAAGAGCTGAATACGTTAACTACTAAGCTACGCCCCGACACCACGGTCTGAATAAATGACAGGATTATTACAGCTGGAACGTCTCTGATCATCCGCCTACTTAGTCTAAAGATCATGGTTAACTTCGGGCTGTAGAAAAACAACAATTATTTTAAGAGTACTAATATCAAATTGCGAGAATTGAAGTCTCATTCTTTATTCGAGAAAACGTTATTTATCAATCACAGATAAAATTCAATTATAGTTGATTTACAGGAAGTTAAATCTACATAAAAACATTGAAATGCGTAATAAATTAAAACGTGCTGTATCAAGCTCTAGCCAAATCTCCCTGGAATTACATAGGACAACTTTAAAAACTTTTAAAAAGAAAAGATACATTGGATAAAGTAATCGTCGATACCCGCATCTGACGAAGTGGAAACGCTGCAATGGCTTTGACCGTAAGTCTTCAAAATCAAAACTCACCTGGCACAAAATATACACTTT
Organism: Octopus bimaculoides; assembly: GCF_001194135.2. Lineage (NCBI taxonomy): Eukaryota > Metazoa > Mollusca > Cephalopoda > Octopoda > Octopodidae > Octopus > Octopus bimaculoides. The sequence goes on from NC_068992.1 coordinate 17,008,513, forward strand.
TATGTAAATATAATGAGATGTTTATTACAAATTTGACTATGGCGTTTGGTAACCATCCCCTCAAGTAATCCAACATCACACACCAATATCCAGGAAGGCGAATTAAGTTACGGTTAATTTTTTTCTGTAAACAGTAATGGCGATAGACAAGTGTTTGGCGATCATAGGCGATACAGATACATGCGCTTTTCGAACTCGACGTTAGTTTCGAAATAATTTAATTGGTTGATATTAAAGTTATCTTTTATAGATTTTAAATACTGCTATATATGGACATTTTCTCAGGCAGTGACATAGGTAATTTTAGGTAACCAAAGTTGGTTCAATTCGCAGTACATATATTAGATTCTACTGTATGAATATTTAGTATGTTTAACGCTTCCTACAGAATCTTTTCCTCAACCATATTCTCGATATAATTAATTTTTCCCTCGCAATTAATTAAGTCAACAAGGATTTTCACATGTTGATGAAGATATCTGATGACCGAAATATCAAGCAATTGACTATTTTTTCCGCAATAGCGCGTGGATAAATGAATAGCTAAATATTAAAAAAATAATAATGATAATAATAATAATAAATCAGTGAGAATGTTTTAATAAAGTATCTACCCACCATGCATATGCACGTCCCACAGTGGGGCTCTCCTAAAAGCATTACATTTGAAAACCATTCTGTTCCATTTTGGTATACTTTTCCTTGGAAGTTACAGGCTGGATTTAAAAATAATGGTTAAGCGTTAAGAGAGAATATAACAAGAGAAAGAATGACATATTAGCTACTCTATATCTATTACTATTAACGAATCTCCACGGATACATATATATATATATATATATATATATATATTTCATTAGAATTAGAAACTTCGAGAGACATTAACTTAATCGTCTTTAACGGTGAAACTGGATGTAGATAAGGCTATAAATTATAAGTTATAAATATTAGGTTAAAACCACGTAGATGGACAAAGTCTTTTTTACCAACGGAAATTGAATGTAGTTTACGTTATGAGTATTTAGGAACGTCAATATATATGAATTAAATCGCTTTTGACGATGGAACTCGGGGTAGATAAAGCTATAAACACTAACGTGTGTATATATAAGATTTTGTAAGCTTAAACCTTATAAACGATCAACGTGCAATGACTAAAGA
>NC_068992.1:17010648-17016161 GCF_001194135.2 Octopus bimaculoides
AGAAATATGGAAAGAGCCGCCAAATGAACATTGATGATGATATTATTATTATTATTAATAATAATAATAATAATAATAATAATAATAATAATAACAACAACAACAATAGTAATGATGATGATGATGATGATGATGATGATGATGATGATATTCAAATTTTGGTATAATGCCGGCCATTTCGAAGGAGGGAGTCGATTACATCGTGCCCTGTCGAATTTCCACAATACTTCCAATTTAATTTTTGAAATACGTTTTTATTTCCTTTGTTTTTGAATCCACTGGCGGTAGTGGTATGCAGTTCCCATTTAATCAGCGTCGCAACAGGATTAAATCACGAAATAGTTATTTGCTAAGGAAACATTCTCTTACTATAACTCACTTTCGAAGTAAACACTAGCAAAACCTGGTACGTCTTGGGTATAATAGTGTGCTGTTTGTGTTTCAACGCTTTTCCCTCGGCATTTATTTATTTTTTCTAATTTGATATAATTTTCATTTACTACCTTCTAGTAAATTACTACCTTGTAGCAAATTGTTTATCGTAAACAGGAAAGGAAATATTTTGCATTCAGAATTGATTATGAGAACTTAAGTGGGTTAATACAGATGAAACAGTCATTGATTTAAAAGTGAATTTCTGCTACATTAAACACAATTCAGTTTTGAATTTTATTATGAAGCGTTTAATTCATAATTTAAATATTCTCACGCCTTACAGAAACGAGAATAATTAAGTAATCGGGAGACAATACTGAAGTAAACGGGAAAAAAAGCCTTGAACTAAGGTGACGGTTAGTTTAAATATGTCATACCTTTTATTCAAATGGACTGGAATAAGTTTCCAAAGAAATTAAAGACATGAACAATCAAATCGGACAAAATTCAATGTGAGAGGCGTTCACTTAATGAATATATCAACATTATATCAAAACGCTGGTAAATTAGAAGAGCTTATATCATATATACGGGTGTGTGTACATTTGTGTATTTATACAGATATAAGAATACAATTAATAGACATATATATACAATACGTACATGTATAGATATCAAATATATATAATTTATATACACTTCTACTGCCCTTACCACATATATATTGAACAAATTCCATCAGTTGGTTTATATTTTGAAGCATATCAACTGAGAAACTCTTGCGTAAGGGCTGTATTTCCTAATATATATTACGCAGATCTGAAATGAATGTATGAAATGCTTTCAAGATACCATTGTTTGTATTTACTTCATTATTATAATGTATGTATATATGTATACATTTTTGCTTGTTCGTGTGTGTCTGTATGCCCACCTTTTATTCGCAAACTACAAAAAGAACACCCGCAATATCCTATATAACATTATTCGAGAAGCAGCAACCGAATCTGCTTCAACCTTGCTGTCAAGAATCGGGGTGTAGAAATACAGAAATTTCAAATGTAGTAATAGTATCAACCTTTTATTTTCACTCTCACGCTCTCTCCTCCTTTCACTCTCTCTCTCTCTCCCTTTCTCCCTCTCTATCTCTCTCTCTCTATCTCTCTCTCCCTCTTTCTATGAGATAAAAAAGTAGAGAAAAATTTAGCAACAAACATGAACCGTGAGACAAGGATAGAGAAGAGAAAGGTGAGACGCCAATACTGATGCCAGCGGTTCATTTCTGCGTCGCCAAACACGTTTTCTTTCTCCGTCAGGCTTTGATATCTCTATCTTTCTAACTCTTTCTAACTCATCTATTTATCTCTCACTCTCACACACACTTTCTCCTTCTCTCTACCTCTATCACTCACTCTCTCTCTCTCTCTCTCTCTCTCTCTCTCTCTCTCTCTCTCTCTCTCTCTCTCTCTCTCTCTCTCTCTCTCTCTCTCTCTCTCTCTCTCTTTCTCTTCTCTACCTCTTTCTCTTCTCTACCTCTTTCTCTCTCTATGTTATAGGGAAATAGAGAGAGAGATACAAAAAGTGACCAATATAGGCCAAAAGTGACCAATATAGACATACATAGAGAGAAAACGAAGAGAATGACGGTAAGATAGAAACAGTTAGAAAAACTGAATAAAAGCATACAACAGTCATACTCCATTACAGAGCTTTTTGCATTGAGCGAATGTAAATCTTTTCTCCATTACTTAACCCATTACCTCATATGAGATCACTTAAAATTACAAATTTCGTAATTATCTGTCCATATTTACACATATCTAACCTTTTTGCTATATCTACTAGGTATATTTCGTTTTTGGATTTGGTTTGCAAGATTTTTTATGTGATTTCGTGTGTTGAAGGCATATTCTGTTGTGTCTGGGGAGAGTCATTTTCTTATTGTGCCTTACTAGGTATATTTCTCTGATATTCTAATGAGGTTTGCTAATTTTTCACCCAATATCTCGCTTATTTCTATTTAAAATGTTATTTTGATCATTCCAGCGTGTTTCTAAAGCTGTTTTATGCTAGAAATCAAAATTTCATTAAAAAAATTCCAGTTAATAGAATTATGGGAGGTTATGGGTTAAATTGTACAACATTGGAAACGATTATAGATTTAAACCGACCTACAGTGATACAATAATAGTCAATTAATTATAATGATTTGGATTTAGATTTTAAGGGCTAGTTATTCTTCAATGTACATATATCAGTAGGGGTGGTTACTAAAAATAAAACGAAAACAAAAAAGAAAAACACACAGAAAAGAATTTCATTGCAGAAAAAACTTCAAAAATAATCTTTAACAAACTCCAAAGCAGATTTATTTCTGCTCGGAGTGGCGTACGGAAATTCATCCATTTTACACTTAATTCATGCAATGTCGTTGTTCATTACCGCTCAGAAAATTCATTGTCTGCTTTGAAGCCGGTTCATAAAGGAATTTCTTTTTTTATTATTTGATTAGTAAACTTTTAAAAATTCATGTAGATATCTCTTTAGAGAGCTGACAGTGTTCATACATACACACACACACACACACACATGCATATATTCATATATAAACACACGCACACACATATATATACACACGCATACACACATACGAGGGGGTTGATGAAAAGTTCCTGACTTTGAGTAAAAGAAAATACAGGAGGATCGGTTATTATAATGATTTTGCTTAGGAATAGTATTACTAATAACCAATTGTTAGAACTCAGTACACTTATACTTTAGAATAGAGTGTTATACGAGTACAAAGCGTAACATCAATTAATGAATGACAAAAGAACAAAAAGAACGAAAAGAACATTGCACTTGATGTTAACGTCTCCGAGAAAGCTACCGGATGTTGTAGAAGCACTCAACTTTTAGATTACTGCTTATAGAGCAGAAACATTTGTACCTTAATAAAAGCGATTACGTAACTCCTGTACTTTTGTCATTCATATATGCATGTGTGTGTGTGTGTGCACATACATATACATATGTGTGTGTATGTGTGTTTGCGTGTGCGTATAAAATCGCCACATGAGAGGATATTGTTACTCCTAACCAATACCCGGGGATGCATGGATATTGCTTACTTTTTGTTGCAGCTCCACCATATAAGTAAAATGGTAAAGGTGAAACGAGTACATATAGAAAGATTATATAAGAGTGATAGGAGAGTACATAAAAGAAACTTCGATAATAATGATAAGCTCTAATGACTAGAGGCTGTCATAATATCTGTAAAGACAATGTCGGATAACACATTTTCACAAGGAACCCAACCTTTGATTACACTGGATACGTATTCAAGAGAAACCGTTTATAGTTAAGAAGGACAGAGCACTGTAATTGTCCCTATATTTTATCAGTATTTATCGTATCTAAGACCAGGGGGATAAAATGCAGGGTTAATCCTAGTGGAATTTGAATACAGAATTTCATAAACGTTCAAATATATTATGCGGTACTTAGTTCCCGCCTGTAAAATTTCTAACAGACGACACCATTCCGAAGTTTTATAAATATTAATTTAATAGATTATGATAATTACCTCCATCCATATTTTTATCATTCAGTACTAAAGCGGTGTCTGAAGCGTCAGTTGGCTTGTTCGTATCTGGTCAACGAAAAACATGGGTAAGAGAAATCAGTACATTCTACATTTCATATGATCAAGTGACTATATTAGAAGTATGCATGTATATATATAGTTTCAGAGTTTGTAATTCAGAGATGGTACTTAATACATTATGTAGAGTCTGTTCAAATTTTTACACCAGTCAAAAATATCACCGTGCATTAACGTTCAGTATTCAGGAACGGTCAAATTTCTTAGTAGAAATACATATATAATTAAAACCTTTAAACATAAATCACAAAGAACAAATCCTTTTCGATAACAATAACCGGCAGAGGAAGATAACATTAAGCAAATAAACTTCAGGACACTCAGTCTGCACATATACATATATAAGAAGTGTGTGTGTGTGTGTGTGTGTGTGTGTGTGTGTGTGTGTGTGTGTGCGCGCGCATATATATATGCATATATGGAGAGATAGATATAGTTATATTCATGTAGACTGAGAGTATGGCGTCTGTATATATATATATATATATATATATATATATATATATGAAATAAATAGCTTCTCCATCGATTTCGGCAATGAATATTCCAGGAAATGTTTATGTAGTCGTGAACACGAAAAGATAGAATGTTCTGGTCGACCAGCGTTACTCTGAGAGACTAGCAACAAAAGCAACAACTATAATCTAGTTTAAAAAAAACAAAAGCAGGAAATAACCTTTTCTAATCTAGGCACAAGGCCCGAAATTTTGCAGAAGGGAGCCAGTCGGTTAGATCTACCCCAGGACAAAACTGTTACTTAATTTATCGACCCCGAAAGGATGAAAGGCAAAGTCGGCCTCGGCGGAATGTGAACTCAGAACACGAAGACAGACGAAATACCGCTAAGCATTTCGCCCGGCGAGCTAACGTTTCTGCCAGCCCGCCGCCTAAAAAGCAGGAAATAATGCTTAAAACATAGTCACCGTAGTGATGGTATGGTTAAAAGACGTACCTCAACCACGTGATTACGCTTATCGAAGCTGGCCAAAGCCTGGTGAATGAAGTTAGAAGAAAGAAACTGTGCGGAAGTCCATCGTGTGTATGTGTGTGTGTGTGTGTGTGTAGATGTGTATGTAGGTGTGTGAATTCGTATTTATAGTTGTGTGTGTTCACCCCTCATTGCTTTACACTTAGCAGTAGTTTATTTATGTTCCTATAACTTAACGCTTCTGCAAAGAGAGAACGATCAAATAAATAACAGACTTAAAGAAATAGTACGGTTGATATGATTGACAACAGTCAGTGCTGTAGCATGGCCGCAATCCGAATAATACAAAAATAACAGCAAACAAGATATGTCAGGTAAAAAAGTGTATATGTTAAAAAGGTAGCACAGGATACAGTTGGTGTATTATACATACATATATATGTATATTTATACGCATATATACATCTATATATAGATGTATATGTGTACGTGCATGTATATATATATATATATATATATATATATATATATATATATATATAT
>NC_068992.1:17018010-17018692 GCF_001194135.2 Octopus bimaculoides
TATATATATATATATATATACAAACAACAACGTGGCGATAGAGGGTAGTGGTTGAAATAACTAACTTAAAAGAAAATAACACCAAAAGAAGAACAATGTGAGAAAGAAAGAAAGAAAGAAAGAAATACTGAGTAGAAGAGAATGGATATGTGGTCTGGTGCGGATTCTAAATTCAAAGAAAATGTTAAAATGAGGTAGACAGAAAAAAAATACCAATGAATTCATTTGTCTCGAAACATTAAACACATTTTAAAGAATGGCCGATTCTATTTGCATGAGGTTGCGGCGACAGAATGGGGTAGGGTCCAATTATTCAAAGGTGCGGTGATATACGATGCTGTATCATAGAGAGAATTCGCTGACGAAAAAATAAATAAATAAATCGACACACGATAAATATAAAAGAAATACGATAAAAATGGAAGAATGGTTTATATATATATATATATATTTATATTTATATATATGTAAACTTCTGATAAACTCTTGTTTATCCTGTTGTCATTTGCACTCTACGTGTATTGTGTGCCTGCACACCAATACCCGGGGATGATACAGGTAACGGATACCGATAGTATATACGGATATTCTATCACTTAGTTGGGTATTATAACCGCTAACTCTGTTTACACACACACACACACACACACACACACACATATATATATATATATATATATAT
>NC_068992.1:17021270-17023620 GCF_001194135.2 Octopus bimaculoides
GGTGGTGGTGATGGTGGTGGTGGAGGCGGTGGTGGTGGTGGTGATGTTGGTGGTGGCGATGGTGGTGGTGGTGACCGCCGCGGTCTCGATTGTGGTGAATCGGTATGGAAAAATGAACGATAGATAGACAGATAAGTAGATAGAAAGACATACATACATAGACAGACAGACAGATAGATCGAGAAAGAAAAAGAGAGAGAAAGAGAAAGAGACAGACAGACAGCTATATAGACATACAGACAGCTATATAGACATACAGACAGCTATATAGACAGACAGACAGACAGACAGACAGAGGAAGGTAAAGAAAGATAGATAGATAGATAGATAGAAAGATAGATAGATATAATGTAGGAGTGGCTGTGTCGTAAGTAGCTTGCTTACGAACCACATGGTTCCGAGTTCAGTCCCACTGCGTGGCACCTTCTGTAAGTGTCTTCTACTATAGCCTCGCCCCGACCAAAGCCTTGTGATGGGATTTGGTATACGGAAACTGAAAGAAAGCCGTCTACCAAATCCACTCACAAGGCTTTGATCAGGGCGAAGCTATAGTAGAAGACACTTGCCGAAGTATATATATATATGTGTGTGTGTGTGTGTGTGTCTGCGTTAGTCCCCGCTCCAAGCCATCGCCTGACAGCCGATGCTGGTGTGTTTATGTCCCCCGTGACCTAGCGGTTTGGCAAAAGACACCGATAGAATAAGTACTAGGCTTACAAAGAATATGCCCTGGGGTCGATTTGTTCTACTAAAAGATGTGCTCCAGCATGGCCGCAGTCAAATGACTGAAACGAGTAAAAGATTAAAAGAATAAAAGAATATGATAGTAGCTGTAAAACGTGTGCGCCCTCACAAGCGCACAAGCGAATAAATTCTCGTCGGGGTCCCTGCCCCCTTCCTCCAGACCCACCAATTAAAACACAAAAAGAAGGACACGACAGTTAAGGTATTAGCTTTCCTCCTCTGGCCCTCTGAGTTCAATTCCTTTCGAGATAGTCTTGCATTTTATTACACGGTCATTGATAAAATGAGTACCTGCCATCGGTTGGCTGTTAGTTCAATCGATGAGATGATATGCCAATGTAAAGACATCTTTAATATCAGCATCACCATCATTCTGTTCATTGCCGTATAAAACCGTATAGCCATGAGATGAACTGGGTGGGACGGTGAAAGCTATAAAAATTAATCAAGCAACGAAATAGCAGTTAATAAAACGCCTCAAAACTTTATATCAAAGCCAGTCACGGCATTTCAGATTCACCTATTTTATGACATAATAACACGGCATTTTTTTCCCACCATTGAAACTACACGCTACACACTTCTGTGAAGTTTTGTTGTTGCTGCTGCTGTTATGATATTTGTGATATTTTGTTGTTGTTGTGGTTGTTACTTTTGTTGTTTTTGATTGGGGCTCGTTTGTGTTTCATTCGTGTTTGGCGTGTTTTCTGTCTTCTTGCATTTCTCGTGTTTTTTTGTTTGTTTTTTTGTCTTTGGTTTTCCTTTTGATGTCGACATCATTATAGATATTTTATATGTATTTAAGTTAGTGGAGATGGTTGATATAAGAAAATCAATACCAGATATTACACGGGTGAATTTCAACTATTTCCTATTTGTACACACACACACACACACACACACACAGACACACACACACACACACACACACACATACACACAAACACACACAAACACACATACAAAAGGTGGCATGCATACGTACACGCACGAAAGTGCATACACATATACACACGCACACACCTAGCGATATGTCCACATGTAGACAGACAGACAGACAGACAGATAGATAGATAGATAGATAGATAGATAGATAGATAGATAGACAAACAGATAGATAGATAGATAGATAGATAGATAGATAGATAGATAGATAGATAGAGCAGCGAAAAGTAGACAGAGAAAAGGGGAAAAAATTAACAGAATAATAGAGTAGATTACTGACCAGGACATACGGGACAGCACTGCCCTTCAATGTGGACGGGGTTATTACAGGACAACTGCGGACAAAGTACCCACTGGCAACGCACTTGACCACGCTGAAAAGAAAACATATTAGATTAAATGCAAGGAGGGGTTAACGAATAGTGAGATGTACTTAATATCAGATTGCTAAACACCAGTCATTGTATATCGTAAGGAATAAGAAACTGGGTCCAGATTAAAGAGCAATGGGGCCTGTAACAAATATATGGACGCTATGATCAACGGTTGGCTACTGTTTCCACTCCATAATGCCCACAAAATGCTCCCCACGTTTACTACAGTGAAATAGTCGCACACATACACACTCACAATATGTCTGTGTGTGCGTGTGTATATATAT
>NC_068992.1:17025715-17027029 GCF_001194135.2 Octopus bimaculoides
GTAACTGGTACTTATTTCATCGATCCCAAAAGGATAAAAGACGAAGTCGAACTCGGCGGAATTTGAACTCACAACGTTGCGACAGGCGAAACACCGTTAAGCACTTCATCCAGCGTGCTAACGACTATGCCAGCTAACCGCCTTATAAATACTAATATTGATAATAATAATAATAATAATAATAATAATAATAATATAAATGCAATATCAAATGTTTTGATGCGTGCGTTTTCGCCCATCCTGTACATGTTTTCACACACACACATACACACACACACAATATACACACACACACACACATATATATGTGAGTGTGTGTGTGTGTTTGTGTGTGTGTGTGTGCCGTAAACGTCATGAATGAACTTCAGATGGTAGATAGACCAATTACTTGATGGTATTTGGTACTAATACGAAATGAGAAAGGAAGATTACGTTAAAAATAAGGTTTCTCCAAAATTGACATGCTACTAAGGAAAAGAGAGTCTGATTGTTTGAAGACACGAGAAGGGAAGAAGCACGTTTCTGTCTCAATAGACGTCATCAGTACAGCAATTTGTTATGTTTTGTTCGGCAGACGAGACATTTAGACGCATACGCAAAGAACTCATTTCTAGCCTAAGTACTTTGCTTAATTGGACCGGAAATTAACAATTTATTTTAGAACCGTATTTGAAAGACGGTTTACGTATACGATGATACTTAAAACTAAGGAAAGGAAAAGATGCATCGCAATAATTCGTTGGAGTTAAGGCTGCGAGCTATCAGAATCGTCCGTCTTTATGTCTCTTTCTCTATTGGCAAGAAGCCTTGAAATATGACGGAATAATAGCATACATACAAACATATATACATACATACATATGTAAATAACTCGTCCGGACCAAAGTATGATTGAACTTGGGGAGAGAACACAAGATCCTTAATTCATACACTCCAATTGATCACATTATCTAAGACTCTAAATATCTGCAAGATCTTAAGATTTAGAGAATGATGACAAAAACAAGACGCTTTTCTTCATAACATTGCTACCGATTAAGAGGCCAATCAAAATTTACTCTAAATTAAGAAGAGGAGAAAAACATATAATGTCAAGTATGTCTTACCTCGCAACCACATGTCTTGCAAGAGTTAACATCTTTTGGTGCCCAAGTCTCTCCATCTTCATAATATCTGTTTTCAAATTGACATTGAGTCCGCTTCTGGAAATCATGATCAGTGACTCCGACTAAAAATGTATCGATTCCACTTACATCTGGGGTTAGCTTCCAGCAATTATTTGGCGTTGAAACCTGCATTATATTAAGTTATATA
>NC_068992.1:17027276-17032256 GCF_001194135.2 Octopus bimaculoides
TATATACTAGAGTGCGAAAGAAAGTGACACTCTACCAGGGGCGTAGATAGGGTGGGGCAAGCAGGGCACATGCCCTGGGCGCCACTTTGAGGGGGCGCAATTTTGGCCAACATCATTTTCTAATGAAGCCATTTCTATGCGAGTTTCCACTTTTTGGTTGAGTGGGGTCAATTTTGATGCTTATCCCGGGCGCCATTTACCCTAGCTACGCCCCTGCTTATATTCCTAATAACTGTTCAAGTCATTTCCATATTAATGCCATGTGATGAGAGCTGGCCAATAGAGGCGTAGAAGCCATTCTGAATTTGTCTCAAAATCTCTCACTCATTTCTTTGCATCTGATGAGATGGACCACTCCTCCGCGCCCACGAAACTCAGCGTCATGCAGAGTTGATTCACACTGTAATTGTGTGTGTGTGTGTGTGTGTGTGTGTGTGTGTGTGTGTGTGTGTGTGTGTGTACGCGCGTACGTATGAGCTAAAAACATAACTCAGAGTGGCCAGTGGCATATATTTGAACAACGTAGAAAAATAAATGTATAACAAATATAAAACAACAAAAACACTTGATTTATTAAAATTATCTTTACCTGTATATGTGGCATACTTACCGAATGATAATTGAGAATAGCTCAATATGAGAAAGGGAGATAATCTCAAGCATCAAGCATTAAGAGAGGCGACAAGCTTGCTATACAGAACAAGTGTCCACATATTTTTTAATACATTTCTGTGTCGTACATTACATTGAATGCCATGTATGTGTGGCGGGGTGCTGTGCGTCACTACCTAAACGCAAATGCATATATGTACAGGCACATATACATACACATATATATTGCACGAGGGGTGCTAAAAATGTCTTGGTTTGGTGGCTATCGCGAAAGCCTGGCTGGAAGCCCAGCCTTCCGAGTTCTTTTACAGGGCTTAGAAAAGCTAAAGGACTGCTCAATAAGTGTGTAAATCTGAAAGGAGAACATGTTATATAAACTCATAATTAATTGATCCTCCTGTATTTCCTTTTACTCCAAGTCAGGAACTTTTCAACACCCCTTTGTATGCGTGAATGTCAAGGTATTTGCTGAACATTCTAATCTCCCTGGAATGCAGCCATGTATATCACTTGATTTTGTTCAGTATAATATCGAAAGATATCATATATGATATCCATGTCCTTAGGTTGTATAACACATAACTCCACATGAATCTCATACTTACACTTGCTTCTAATATCCCCATCGGATGTTTACCAGTTAAAATTCTCAATGTTGCATTGCCAACGTCTAAAGCTTTTAGAAGATCTTCTGATAAAGTTGTAATACTGCCGGAAATCTGAGGAAACAAACAAACGTTAAAATAAAACTCTGTTACATTCAATAGAAGCAGTATTAGATTAAAATAGCTAACTGCGTATCATACATAATGCAGATACATCGCGAAAGTCAAGTTAACTGCGATATTTATCCCACAATAATATCAAAGTACGTCCATAATATATATTATCACCGAGCGAATACTGCAGTTAATATACCTTTTCGCAATGTATCAGCATTAATTATGACATAGGGGTTGCTAAATATTATAAAAATCAACAAATGTATTTATAAATAATTTTACCATTAAAGACATATCCCTTCACTAAGCAATAGTTTAAAAGCAGAGTGAGTTTGATCTTTAGCATTACAGTGTAAACCACGTACATGTTTAGGTCTTGTATGACTTCAGTTAAGCATAATCTAACACCATTTATTCGTTTTTGACCGAAGATATAATAGACATTTCGTATGTTAACACTGAGTGACTGTTATACTTTAAAAGAATAAAGTAGGAGGTCTAATAAAATCAAAACATATCTAGTGTTATCATTGGTGTTTATTACTAAAGACCAGACTAACTCCTCACTTTATTCTGTTTAATCAACTGTATTCAGGTGTACAAGCACACACACACACACACACACACACACACACACACACACACACACACACACACACACACACACACACACACAAACACACCATAGGAACTTTACTGCGAAGTACCGATGGTTCAGTGACTTCTCAGACAAAAGCTGCGCATTGTATCGTTGTTTCTACAAACATCAACACGGTTTATTCCCTCTGAGCTATTCGACTGCCTCAAGAACCCACTTATTAACTGTGGGTTAACATGTTGATAATCCTACAGCTAAATGTGTGAGAGAGAACGAAAAGTGAAAGACAAGGGAGGGAGAGCGAAGGAGCGAAGGAAACAGAAACAGAGACAAAGAAATCCGGGGGTAGATTTTCTTTCCTAAAAGAATGATCTTACTTACAATACTGCTATGGAATTTCCCAATCATTCTTGTGAATCCTGGATTGAGTGGGGAGTTAACATGGCTGCCATATTTAGCAAGGTAAGCACTGGCCTTGTGGTCTTGTGATATAGCCATATCATCAAGCAATATTTGGTAGTGAAACTGGCATCCGGAGTCAAGAGCTAACCATGCGTAAGCTGCACCACTAGATTTGAAAATACCATTATCACGCGCTCGAATAACGAACGGAAATCCTGCAACAAAGAATAATACATATGTAATATTAAATACTGTATACACACACACACACACACACACACACACACACACACACGCGTATATATAGGGTAAAAATTAATAATTAATTGATAACTAGTAATTTTACCAACTAGTTTGGTGTGTTAAAAAAGCCATTATCGGTAAACTTACACAAAAGTTTTATAATTATAAACATAATTAAAATTAGGGTTTAGCAAAAATTGCTTCACCACAAGTGATGAAGCAATTTTTGTAGAATCCTAATTTTAATTCCATATATATATATCTGTCTTTCTATGTATGAAGGTATGTATGTCATTATCCAGTTTATTTCAAGATTTGTTGCCAATAGAGAAAAAACCAGTTTCTAATCTGGATCCAAGGTTCCTTCTCTCGGAGGAAACCATCAAGGTGCTTGAAAAAGTGGTAGTCGGTAGAACCATTTTCGAGCTGACCACTCACTGTTCATTTCTTCACCAAACGTTTCGTTGATATCGCGTGTAGTTTCAGCTGCTTTACGTCCTTTTTTGATGTTGAATAGCAAAATTGCTCAAATATCGCGCTTAGACAGTTTCATCTCAGATGATTGTAACAACAGTGAAAAAAATATCGATGTTAATTTAATGAAGTATCTGGGCACGCCTACGTCTGTATTATCAGATAATTACAAAAAAAGTGTTTAAAAAAATTCAAAAGTCTGCAAAAATTCCATACAAATTCTTCATGGTTCAAAACGTTGCTTACTTTTTACTCAACCTGATATATGCACATACACACATTGCTTATGGCCTGTACGATAAGAGTTAATGTTTTGCTATCATTTGAATTATTTGAGTTGCATTTATAACAACGACTAGGTGTTTTTTTTTTCTTTTAATATCTTCATGATTTATACCAGTTATATGCTAATGGCTATCCATAAATTATGTTTCTCTTCTGCAAATCTTTGGTTATATAAGACGTACAAAATCAATAAGATGCGTGGGTTATGACTAACGAAAAATGCTACCAATAATCCAAAGACATAAGTTTTGCTGTGAGATACATTTTTTGTCTATCACTGATAAAATTCTTATATAGCTTTCCAATTATATTTCATCATTTGACTGCGTCCATGCTGCAGCCCGCTTCGAAGTGTCTTAGTCGAACAAATCAACCCTGGTACTTATTTCATTGGTCTCTTTTGCTGAACGACTAAGTTATGGAGACAAAAACCAACGCCAGTTGTCAAGCGGTGGTTGGAGACAAACACAGACATACATAAATTATATACATATATACAACGGGCTTCTTTCAGTTTTCTTCTGAGAATTCACTCACAAGGCTTTGGTTGACACGGGGCTATAGTAAAAGATACCGGCCCAAGGTACTACGCAGTGGGTCTGAGCCAAACACCATGTGATCGGGAACCAAACTTCTTATCACACGGCCGGGCGTATGTCTGCTGTATACTTTAACAACAATTCCTGTGACTTATTTGAATCTGAGTGCTTATAAATAAATATACGGCCTAAAGACACAAACAAACTTCTGTATTTTGTTAGAATTATTTGAATACCATACCACCACACCCAAACATTCATAGCCATTCTCAAAATACTTCAGGAATGCCTAATCAAACGTCGATAGAAGAAATCTACTTTGTGCAAGAGTGGCCCAGTTCATTACAATATCACCTGAGAGGTTTCTCATAGATCATTAACCACCAAGAAATCTGTTAAGATGCCTAACTTCCTCTCACATGCTGACATCAATTTTCACCAACCTCAGGCTGTTCTTGATTTAATTTTACATTTATTTAGCTTTATTTTTTTCCTTTACATTCAATACACTTAGACTCCTTAGTGTATAGCTTTTAAATTTGCTGTTCGGCCGCTCGTCTCCAGTTAAAACTTCATACTGAGCAATTGAATAATTCAAACTGAATTAATCCCTAGTCTCGTCGCAGCTAAATATAACAATTGTTCTGGCGGATGATGTATATCTAGTTACACGTCAATAAGTGGCCTGAGAACCGAATGCATTCACCTGAACACATGCATGCATTATCCACAGGCAGGGATGCATTGGTACATACAGGTGCGTGCAGTAACGCACAGCTACACAATTGCTTATGTCCTAATACCGATACTTCTCGATAAATACATCACAAAAGGAGACAGGTGCGTACGGACGAACCTCTTTACCTCTACCTCATATACATACATACACACACACACACACACACACATAATATGTATGCTGTTATGGCCAATGCTCCAACAGCCAATCTTTAATGTTAAATCATTCAAAAGAACATAAACAACTTGTCATCCACATCACATCGTCCTCTTCCTGCCACTGCGCCTCACACAATCACTCACACTCAACTGTCTTCCACTATGTCTCTAGATCTTTCATGGACAGCCCTCATCTTTCTTTCTCCTA
>NC_068992.1:17032609-17033412 GCF_001194135.2 Octopus bimaculoides
ATATATATATATATATACATATATATATACATGTATACACATGCACATATATGTATATACACAACCGCTCACACTCACACACACACACACACACACACACACATAATATGTATGCTGTTATGGCCAATGCTCCAACAGCCAATCTTTAATGTTAAATCATTCAAAAGAACATAAACAACTTGTCATCCACATCACATCGTCCTCTTCCTGCCACTGCGCCTCACACAATCACTCACACTCAACTGTCTTCCACTATGTCTCTAGATCTTTCATGGACAGCCCTCATCTTTCTTTCTCCTAAACACAATATCCTCTTCTCTCTAACTCGCTATCACATTCTCCGTCTCTATCTCTACCTTCATCTATCCCTTTGCTGAGGGACTGATAAACCTTACACACCCCTTTTTTCCTCTTTCGTTTGTTACTGGGAGGTAATGCATTTAGAGGGAGGTTCCTTTCGCGCGGAATTCTCCCGTTAGTAAAGAAATGTTTCAATTTACGTGAAATAGACGTACAATTAAATCATTAAAACGAAACTCCTATTCTTGTATCAATACCTACATGCACACGCGCTTGTGTGCAGCAAATACACATACGCACACAAACACACAAAGACACACACATATATCCATACATAAATACATACATGCATGCATACATATATTTATAAATAGGTGTAGATACAGATATATATGAGGGTGTATTTGTATGCATGCACACACACTGTCAAATATGTTTACATATATATATATATATATATATATATATATATATATATATATATATATATATATATATATATA
>NC_068992.1:17033869-17035107 GCF_001194135.2 Octopus bimaculoides
ATATATATATATATATATATATATATATACATACATAATACATACATATATGTGTATGTGTGT
Organism: Octopus bimaculoides; assembly: GCF_001194135.2. Classification (NCBI taxonomy): domain Eukaryota; kingdom Metazoa; phylum Mollusca; class Cephalopoda; order Octopoda; family Octopodidae; genus Octopus; species Octopus bimaculoides. The sequence goes on from NC_068992.1 coordinate 17,033,933, forward strand.
GTTTGTGTGCGTGTGTGTGCATGTGTGTGCGTGTGCGTGTGTGTGTGAGAGAGAGAGAGAGAGCTCAGGCGACTTCGTGTCTTATTATTCAGTTTTCTTAATGACTTCATTATTGTAGGTAATAACAAGTATCTTTATTGTTTGTGGTTCAAATACCATATCAGTGGTCGACGAACTTCTGCTTGGCGTCAACCTGTTTCTGAGTAGGTAAAGTTCAAGTGAAGTAATCATAATAAATATAACTGCCTCACCTGAACCCATATCCAATATCTTGTTAAATTAAGCCTTTAACATTCAGATCAGGCTGCGAGATCCAATGCAATGCTTATTTTGATTGTTTTCGATTAATCATGCATTATGTCATAGCTTTGAGATTTCCATCATGTGGATTTTAATTTTTAGAATGGCAATGTTGGGTAGGGCTGAGAGGCCAGATCTGGTTGGTTTGAATACAAAACAGGAAGAATATTTGGGCCAGATATAGTCAGTTTAATGCCTAAAGGGTTATGTCAGTTGAAATTTATTCTCATGACGGCATAGCGGCATAAACTCGGACTTCCATGTAAAATGTACTTTTATTAAATTGAATATTTCGAATTCTTGCTTGCCATACACAATGTAGAATTTTTATTTTAATGAATTTATTACTGTGCATTAAGATGGACCGTGAGATGTTTAAAATCTGCTTTTCAAGCAGACACCCAACAGACATGTTGTTCTCTTTTAAATTTACAATTTAAAAATGGATTTGTAATTCGGAGCTCTTCTCGAACTGTTTATGATTATTCTAACTTCCTACTGCACACCATATTTAATTAACTTTATTGAATTACAGTTACGTGTTAACCAGAATTAATCACTTTAGAAACAGATTGTTCTAAGTAGAAATTTTGCTTAATTGAATCGTTTTCCATTATTTAATTATGTATGCTACCTCCCTGTCTACGATTAGGTTTCCGTGTAGCAGTCACCCCTTGGTATATTTTCCACAAATTCTTTTTCCCTTTCTCCCATTTCTTCGTTTTCTTTCATTTATATATATATATATATGTACGACGGGATTAGTAAAACGGAACCCTGGAGTATGTGGTTGCGAAGCAAGCCTCTTACTACACAGCCATTTGATATATATAAATATATATATATATATATAATATATATATATATATATATAT
>NC_068992.1:17035476-17037393 GCF_001194135.2 Octopus bimaculoides
TATATATATATATATATATATATATATATATATATATGTCCAATATAGGGTTTTCTTTCACAAGATTTGTTTTACGAAAAACTGTTATTTCCCGCTGGTCGCGCGGAGCGACCACAGTGCTGTTCCTTCATTACATTGTGTCCCAGTAGGTTAATCCCGCAGGTGAGTGAGGGCTTATAATGATATGCTTTCATTTCTTATTGTTTTAGCATTCGCATTTTACTTATTAACAATAAGATTTTATTTTGAACACGAACAGTTAATTAACAGGCTTTAGATGAAATATGATCCGAGAATCTTTCAGTTTGCAGACCGACTACCAATCAATTGGATCATCTACGACTCCACCTCAACACACAAAAACACTCTTTCTCTCTGCCTCTTTCCCTTTTCTCTCATTCTCCAAGCTTCTTTTTAAAAATAAACTGTATGCTAATTTTCGTTATTACATTCCCGGCTACGTATTCGTATTCGGTCTCTCCTCATTATTTTTGCCTTTGATCCCCACCAAAATAATGGAATATCAGATTCCCGTCTTGCTACTATCGTCAGTTGAGCCGGCTTTTACTAAAAGCTGCCTTCTTCTAAAGGCAAAAATAGAGGTAACTTGAGATAGTAGGTTCAATCTTTATTCACATTTCAGGACGTTTAACGAGAAGCCAAAACAGATATACCCGTCTTGCCATGTCTATATTTTTCTTATATGTTTCTTTATATATTTTCTTCATTTCCTATTGCCAATGAGCGTGTCAAACTGTTTCTTTATCTGAGGTTTCGGGTTCATTCATTACCCTTCCTTCTTACCTCTTTTCTAAGTTGCTCCTTTTCAAACCGTTTTGCCTTAATGCAATACGAAATAACTTGCTAAAAAAAATTGTGCTAACAAAGGAAACGTGTACCATAGACACATTTTATCATGGTATTTGATCTTACTCACAAAAACGAAGTACAAAAATTCAGAAGTGTACACAAATTGCTATTTTAATCTAATACTGCTTCTATTGCATGTAAACGATTTTTATTCAGCCGGACTCCTATCTACGAAATCAGTGAATGCTAATACACTGTTTTCCTACATCGGTGGCAACAAATTTCTTCTTGCATTGCGGTTGACTGTGAGTAGATACCCCTGACAAAGTGCAGTCGCACAAAAATGCATCTAGCATTCTCTATGTATATATATCTTGCCTTTCTATAATTTTCAGGTGTCTTAACACCAAGACCTTCGAAAGAGTCGTCCTCTCCGCGCAAATTCTGCAGCAAACCGGCGAACAAGCAAAGCACATGCACTGAGTATGTGGTGTGTGTGTGTGTGGTTGTGTGTGTTTGTGTGTGTGTGTGTGTGTGTGTGTGTGTGTGTGTGTGTGTGTGTGTGTGTGTGTGTGCGCGTGCGTGTGTGTGCAGTGTCTATATGTACTTGCTTTCAGGATGGTACTCAGATTGCTATTTTAAACAAATACTATCGCACATAACGAATATATATATATTCAAAAGAGAAAGATAGAAAGAAGGAGACAAAACAATCAGAAGGTAGAAAGGAAGTACCCGTAAAAAGATGGCTACGTTCGTGGTATGGAGTTTCAATGATATGACCGCGAAGGGCTGAATTCCGCCGTCTGCTTGTAGATACTTTTATGAACAACTTCTCATCCAGCAAGAGATGAATGTCTTTTAACTTCGGCTTTCTGTACGTTCCATTGGCCTGCAAAGAAGTGATATATTAAATCAAACAGTGTCTAATGTAGACAAGATGTTAGATAATAAGATATATTATAAAGGACAAATTTGTTAAAAGATGTACTCCTGTAGCCATATAAATCTTTTCACATATAAATCCTTTCTGAATTGATTTGATTCACTGAGTCAATTCATTTCTCTCATACATGACCTACTAGATACGATATATATATATATATA
>NC_068992.1:17040688-17045229 GCF_001194135.2 Octopus bimaculoides
CGTGTGTATGTATGTATATATATATATATATGTATGTATGTATATATATATATATATATATATATATATACATATATATATTCTACTATGCATATATGTATGTATACACGCACAGATAAGCGTATGTATCGCGCATTTACTTTTGACCACCGACTGTACGATGTTGAAGAAAAATAAATATTTGTATAATTCATAAAAATTGATGTTGCAGATATTTGAAAGGGTAACGAAAAGAGGGGCAAAAAGGGGAAGGAGGAGGAGGGGGAAGAAATAGTTATGGTGGTTGGAGATAAATGGTGATTTTAAGTTCGGGGAAAAACAATAATGCCGGAGTGTATAGGAAAGGATTTTTGTGTAAACATGTGTGTGTGTGTATACATGGATGTGTGCTTATATATATATATATATATATATATATGTGTGTGTGTGTGTGTGTGTGTGTGTGTGTGTGTGTGTGTGTGTGTGTGTGTGTGTATACACGCATTAATAGATGAACAAAAAGGCGACCGATCGACAGACAGTTAGACACATACATACACACATAGAGAGACAGACAGACAGACAAACAGATAGATAGATAGATAGAGAGAGAGAGAGAGAGAGAGAGAGAGAGAGAGAGGGAGAGAGAGAGAGAGAGATAGAAACAAACAAACAAAAGTGTGGTTAAGAAAATTGTAATATTTGGAATAGACTGATAGAAGGAAGGAAAGAAGGAAAGAAGACAAGAAGGAAAGAAGACAAGAAGGAAAGAAGACATGAAGGAAAGAAGACAAGAAGGAAGGAAGGAAGGAAGGAAGGAAGGAAGGAAGGATGGAAGGTAGGAAGGAAGGAAGGAAAGTGAAAAGAAGGAAGGAATGAGAAAAGAAATAATAAATGAATGAATGTATGAATGAATGAATGAATGAATGAATGAATGAATGAAACAGGGACAAAAAGGAAAAATAACGAAAAGAAAATAAGAAACAAACGAAGGAAGAAACGAAGGCAGAAAGAGTGAAAGAACGAGAGAGAAAGAAAGAAAATGCCCGTGTCTGTTGTCAGGAATGACAATGTCTTCCAAAGAAAGAGAATCAGTCACAGGTGCACAATTAAACTTACCCACCCATCAAACCCATCATAGTGGGTCAACTGGAAGTGTTTCATTAGGTTTCGATCTGATCTCTTCCTTTTCCGATGCCGGGTTCTTGTACCACTTCCGCTTCCACTAGAGCCCGTACCTCGTTCCAGACTAATATGTTGCACATGTCTGGTCATACCGTTTACGCCAATCTATCAAAGAAATAAAGGAGAACATATATGTGTGTGCATGTGTGTGTATATATGAGTGCGCATACTTTTCTATGTTTGTGTATATATTTGTATTCGTCACCAACTATCTGATGAACAGTGTTTGCGTGTTAACATTCCCTAAACTTAGTGTCTCAGCAAGAAAACTAATGCAGTGAGTTCTAGATTTACAGTAAATACCAGTATGGATTTAGTCAAGTAAATACTTCAAAGCTGTACCCCGACATGATCGCTTTTCTATGACTGTAAATAGGGAAAAGGAAAAAAGATATATATACAATTTGCACATCCAGCTTGGAATTGCTGGTAAGAACGTCGTAGATTGCAGACATCGTCCTGAAAAATCATCTCGTATAGATGTTATGTGCCAAAAAGCACAGACTATATGGGTTTACAAAATTTCGCCTGGACTGGCGGAAGGGACTGTTGTATCATGCGATTCATGTAATTTCATTTTCAATTGTGAATCATCGGCGATAGATACCCAAGTACCGAATACCAGATCGAAGGTTTTAAAAAACGTAAGTTCAGCTACTCTACAGTTATCAAAGTTTTGCAAAACAAGCAGTGTTGTACAGAAAATCTATTGATTGGGCAGTTTCTTCTTGTGGTGGTTGTTTCGTAAACATTTCCCTAATGGACAGACACCTCCCAGTTAAACATGTCCGGCAAATTTACATTGTATATTAATATTCTACAGGAGGTGGAATGATCGTGACTTCTGGCACCAGAATTGCCCTCCAGTCGATTCTCGTTAACAAATATGAAGAGTACTAGTTCCGAACGCGGAACTTCTACAGAGACCTTCATCGTTAATTTCCGTCGCTATTTACCGTACAGGGTTAAAACGAATTCTTAGTTAAAACGAATTAAGGAGTCAGTTCTCTTTATCAGTGCAACTGCTGTAATAGAGCTAAGCATAAACTACTTGTGGGTTTGCCGGTCATAGATTTTGGCCATTTGTGGAATGTGGAGGGGATCACACTTTGTCAAATCGCACAAGTCCCCGATTTTGCTACCTTGGACATTAAGTCAAATTTATAATTTAGTCATGTAAAATCTTACAAACCTTGTAATCTAATTTACCATTTTGTCGAAGATGAAATATTGCAGTACCGATTCCAGGAACAAACCTCTTCCCTGGTGTGACTTCGCTGCTAGAGAGCACTGCCTGAAAAGCTAAAACATTATTATAACAATATACGAAGTTTAAACAATGCACAAGGAACAGCAACATATACAGTATATAAATTTAGTGCTTAAATAAGTCTGTAATTTTAAGTTCCTAATCATAGCCAAATCTCTATATTTATGTAACTAATTATGCTATTTTAAGAAATAGGGATTACTCTATTTCTTTTTTAAATAGCAAATGGTAATAATTAATGAATCTAAAATGGTATAGGAATTATATTTCTGAAAATTTATTGAGACTCAGAATCTAATTTCAAAGACTTGATCGATTAAAAGCACCCTATTTACTACTTGTACCTGGAAATTTTTTTGTTAGACGCAAATATTTAATTATTATCAGGCAGAGAGGCAGTGTCATGATCCTTGATATTTCTTCTTCTTCCTGTTGTCTCGGGCAAGAGGAAGGTGGTATATATCTTTAGACCGGAAGCCTGGACCGAATGTTTGCAACAGAATGGACTCTACTAATGGTGGTCCAAAGTGTGAAACCGGGCAATGGTTTAAAATCTATCACCCACGGCCGGATTTCAACTTAGAATAAAAAGATCCGAAACAAAGAGTGCAATATCTCTGATCCAACCGTCTTACAAAGCCGCCCATCCACCAACTTGGATAAGTACATTATTCTGATGGCCCAGAAACGTTGAAAGATTAAGTAAACCTCGGTAGGATTTGAACTCAGTGTGCCGACACTCGTTACAAATAACATGAGAAATTCAATCCGCAATTTTATTGCGATAAAACTAACTTATATGAAATTCCGACTCAGTCTGGTTTTCACATTTTATTTACAATTTTTACAATTTTACAATATTATAATGATATAATTTTATTGCGATAAAACTAACTTAAATGCGTTATATATATATATATATATATATATATATATATATGTGTGTGTGTGTGTGTGTGTGTGTGTGTGTGTGTGTGTGTGTGTGTGTGTGTGTGTGTGTGTGTGTGTGTGTGTGTGTGTGTGTGTGTGTGTGTGTGTGTATATGAACGATAAATGGGTAGACGGATAGATAGATAGATAGATAGATAGATAGATAGATAGATAGATAGATAGATAGATGACTATTTCTGTATGCATATATATATACATAAATGGGTGTTCACATATATCTCACATTCACACACATATATACATAGATATGTATATATATACGCATATATCTATACAGGTCAATATGTGTGTGTGTGTCCTTATCCCTGAGTATGTTATATATACATAGACAAACATGTGTATATATATATACGTGTGTGTACGTATATATGTATGTATATATACATATGTATGTATGTATGTATGTATGTATGCATCTAGATACGTATGCATGTATATATGTACGTATATATGTATGAATGTATATATATATATATATATGTATGCATGTATGTATATATATATATATATGTTTGCATGTATGTATGTATCTATATATGCATGTATGTATGCATGTATACAAATGTATGTATGTATGTATCGGGTATGTATGTATATAAATTGCGTACCTGAATATGAGTGTGAAATAAGAAACAAAGAAAGGCGAGGTCAATTAAGTCATCTCCTACCCAACAAATCTCTTTCCCCGTTGACCTCGCATCACCACAAATACCTTCTGTGTGGATGCTGTTGTTTTATCCCAAGCCTCCCCGACTCCCCTTTGCCTTCCTTTCGTTTTTTTTCCCCCTCAAGCTTCTCTCTTTGTTTATTTATTTTCTTTCTATTATTTGCTGAGGTATTTTTTTATTAATGTTTTTTTTTTTTTATTTACCAGATTTTTTCCTTTGGTCACAGAACTGTGAAGATGACGAGGTATATTGTATGTGAATCGATGTGTGAAGTCGGGTGGGGTGTGCGTGTTGGTGTGTGCTGTGGTGTGACTATTATGCTAGTGATAGTGTTATTGTTGTTGTTTGTTGTTTTTACTCTTCTTGTTTTTGTTTTTGTTTTCGGTGGCGATACTAGTAGTAATGATAATAGTGCTGGTGGTGGCGGTGGTGGTGGTATTGATAGTGGTGGTGGGGGTATTGGTGGTGGTATTGGTGGGAGGGGGGTA
>NC_068992.1:17047781-17050231 GCF_001194135.2 Octopus bimaculoides
ATATATATATATATATATATATATATATATATATATATATATATAATACAAATAATATAATATATTATATAATAATAATACAAACTGACAATAGGTGGTATAAACATGTGCCAAACCAGGTACACAACAACGACTAGACCACAATCATCTGGAATATCCCGGGTGAAACCGACAAATAAAAAAAGCTAATCACCCAGACATAATAATCAAGGACTGGGGAAAAAACATTTGCTTACTGGTAGGCATTGTAGTTCCTACTGATTAAAATATTGTCCAAAAAAAAAAAAGTGGAGAGATTTTCAAAGTAGAAAGACCCCGTAATTGAAGTATTCAAGATTTGTAATAACAATACCAATAATAATTGGAGCATTGGGCATGCCAAAAAAAAAAAAGAAGAGAAACATGAACAAAATACGTAAAAGCTATACCTGGATCCTCAACACTACACACTATCCCAAAATAGCCCTACTAGAAACAACCCACATCGTACGCAAGACTGACGATTCAATAATACAACTTAAACAAATCAACCCACTTTTCCGCTTCATTCACAATTAATGAGTAACTAATGAAAAGAGTTATAAGTTTTTCGTCATCGTCATCGTAGTAGTAATGCCATGCAAAAGACTTTTGGAAATTGTGCATGATCTTCGACCCGAAGGTCCTCTGGAAGAGACTACTCAGACTGTTGATACCTAGATTCAATCTTAGGCCATCATCATTCATACCCTCAACTAGTCATCTACAGAAATATTGGGCTGTTTTCCGCTAATGGCTTATTTCGACTGTCCACCTGTGACTGTGATTAAATTTATTAGGAACACTACGCGATGAATATCTAATACCAAACAATCTTAATCTCTATATCTAAGCTGCATTAAACTTTGGCAAGCTTACTTTTACCTATTCCGAATTACTTGAAAGGTGATGTTCCCTTCCCTCTCTTCTATTTGCTAATACGTTGGTTTACCTACCAACGCGCTGTTTCACTTTAAGGATGCTTATTTACTCATCCATTATGATATTTCAACTGTTGTCCATTGTTTCAAATACGTTTTAGAATTGTCGTTCTAGCCTTTTTTAAACACTTACATATGATTCGTCCCAAAGAATCAACCTTTAAATAAGAGTTTTGCTTCCACTAGCGAAAGCTATACATATCTTTCAGAAAGCTCCATACCAATTTAACTTTATGCAGCATTTGCTGTTCGTTTATGCACAGGCTATGTGGGAAGATAGAATAAAGGGGCTTTTGTTGGCTTATCTCTCTGAAAAAAATAGCTCCCTTTGCTGTTGAAGAAAATAAACTCACAGAGAGGAAGTTTCAACGTTTTCCTTCAATTTCATTACACCATTTATGTGACTGTTTGTGACAAGAAATTTCGCTTTCATGTGAAACAACTATATTTTGTAGTCATTATCTGTAATCTACTCCCAAAACATTCCAGCAGCTCTACTTTGCATCGCTTGCAAACTTACATGTTCTATGATCATTAAAGTGCAACGACCTCCACAATAACCGGCCTTCAATTTGATTTTCCGTTCCTAGATGAACCGGAAACAGATTGCCGTGCTACTCATAAACTTTCTCGGTAGTTGAATTATTTGGTTGGAAAAAATACCACCAAAGCAACTTAAACCGTCCAAAGGACGGGTGCGTTTGCTATTATGTACATATAAATATTTATATGTATATTAGAGGACAAAATAGATTAGAGGACTTAATCTATTCCTGCAATATGAACGCAACATTCGAAATACTGTATATTTATGTATAGAAATATGAACGAATGAGTATACATGTGTAAATGTGTATTCAAATATGCTTTTATATTAGTATTTGTGTGCGTGTATATGTGTTTGTTTGGGTGGGTGGTTGTGTGCGTGTGTGTGTGTGTGTGTACCTTTGAGAGTGGGTGTATGTATTATCCACCGATGTGTGTCGATGAAGCGTGTAAGCATCAAGAGAAGTTATGCTACACTTTTGAAGTGGTTCAGAAGAATTAAGTCGTTTGCACCGAATTAGAAGCGATCCTGTGTCATTCATTCTTGACGTGTAAAGGACTGTGGACTAATGATTAGCTGGGAACCAGTAACCAAGCATCCTACTGGCCCAGATCACTAACCCCTTTCTCCAGTAACTTGGGGTAGGGTTTAGTCGTTACACACAAACACATACACTCACACGTGCGCGCGCACGCACACACACACACGCACGCACGCACGCACGCACGGACACATATTTTATTAAAGGAGTGGGTGTGTGGTAAGAAGCTTACTTCCCAACCACATGGATTCGGGTTCAGTCCCATTGCGTGAGACCTTGGGCAAGTGTCTTCTACTATAACCTCGGGCCGACCAAAGCCTTGTGAGTGGATTTTGTAAACGGAAACTGAAATAAGCCTGCCGTATACATATATGTGTGTGTGTGTGTGTGTGTGTGTGTGTGT
>NC_068992.1:17050241-17054538 GCF_001194135.2 Octopus bimaculoides
GAAACTGAAATAAGCCTGCCGTATACATATATGTGTGTGTGTGTGTGTGTGTGTGTGTGTGTGTGTGTATGTATGTATGTATGTACTTGTGTGTCTGTGTTTGTCCCCCAACATCGCTTGACAACCGATGTTGGCGTTTACATCCCCGTAACTTGTCGGTTCGACAAAAGAAATCAATAGAATAAGTACTAGACCTACAAAAAATAAGTCCTGGGGTCGAGTTGTTGGACTAAAGGCAGTGCTCCAATTAAAAGAGTAAAATAGTATAGCTATATATCTCTCTATTTCTTTCTCTTTATATATATATATATATATACATATGTGTGTCTGTGTCTGTGTTTGTGTGTCTGTGTATGTGTGTGTGTGTGTGTGTGTGTGTGTGTGTGTGTGTGTGTGTGTGTGTGTGTGTGTGTGCGTGTATGGGGGGAGGGGAGTAAACATACGTCCGCAGCCCGCATTTTTATTTAAATAAATACTGCAGTTTATATGACATCTAAAAGAAATTCTTTGACGTGTATGTCATGCCCCAGCATGGCCGTACTCCAGTTACTGAAACTCGTAAAAGAATATAAGTGGAAGAAAAAAATACATACTCATTTCTTTCCCTCCCCTTCTCTCCCCCCCCTCTCTCTTTCTTCGTCTTTTGTTGTTTTTTTTGTTTTTGTTCTTAAGTTCCATCAGATCTAAACACAGCTGCTTTTCAGTGATTCTGTCCAGGCGTCAAATGATTGATTAATCTTACAAGGAAGATTGAACAATGAGATATGTTTTTATTAATTTACTGCTGGCTACACCACCACCGCCAACAACAACAACAACAACAACAACAATAACAACATCAACATCACCTTCGTCCTCAATGTTAGCAGCAGCAGCATCATTTTCATTCGTAACTACATCGTTCCCATTTAAAAATTCTTTTTATACTTTTATATATCCTTTTATATATCAGTCCGGTGTATATTTTTACCATTCATTCGACCATAAAATTACAACTGTAACGACGAAGACGATGATGATGATGATGATGTTTGCAACAATAATAATAATCATTTCTGCTGTTGGCACAAGGCCTGATATTCTTGGGGAAGGGACCAGTCAATTGCATCGACCCCAGTGTTTCACTGGTACTTTATTTATCGACCCTGAAAGGATGAGAGGCAAAGTCGACCTCGGCGGAATTTGAACTCAGAACATAGCGACGGGCGAAATACCGCTACGCATTCCGATTCTACCGGCTCGCCGACTTTAATAGTGATAATTATAATCCTTTCGAATTTCGGCCCAGGGTCAGTGATTACATAGGCCTCAGTACTGGATGGAAACTATATTTTATCGGCCCCGAATGGAAGAAGAGCAAAGTTGACATCAGCGGGATTTGAACCCAGTACGTAATGTGACACGACTAAATATATTAAGGTAATCTTTTTCCGATTCCCTAACGATTCTACCAAATAACAAATCCTTTGTACTATAGGCACAAGGGCTGAAATTTGGTGGGAGGGAGCTTGCCGATTACATCGACCCCAGTACTCAACTGGTACTTATTTAATCCACCTAATAATCATTTCAAACTTTACCACAAGGTCAGCAATATACGGAAAGGGGATAAGTCCATTATCTCGACCCCAGTGCTCAACTGGTACTTATCGACCTCCGTAAAGGTGAAAGCCAAAGTCGACCTCTGCGGCATTTGAACTCAGAACGTCAAAACGAACGAAATACCACCAAGCACTTAGTGCAGCATGCCAAGGATATTGCCAACTCGTTGCCTTATTCTGCCTAATAATGCTTTCTAATATTAATCCTTTCTACTATTTACCTTTAGAGCACCGAAGGCTGGATATAGTAACCTTTAGGAGGGACAAACAAGAGCGCCTAATAATCGACGTGGCAGTACCAGGAGATTAATATATCATCATGAAAGAAAGAGAAAAGGTTGATGAATATGGAGACCTGAGAAATGAGATCGCTAAGATGTGGCAAACATAGAGATCATCCCTATTGTCATCGGAGTACTGGGTTCAATACCACCCAATCTGACAAAACATCTGGAAACCTTAGAGATACCCTACAATCTAGATGTCTAAAAAAAAGTTGGCTTTCCTTGGAATTGCACACATATTGTGTAAAGTACTGTCTGTCTGAGGTTCTTGCTGTGACTTGACAAACAGTACAAACCCCCGTTAGACACAATATCTCCAATCAACAACCTCACGATATTGTATACTGTATACTGTGCGAAGTCTATAATAATAATAATAATAATAATAATAATAATAATAATAATAATAATAATAATAATACTTTCTACTATAGGTTCAAGTCCAGAAAAAGTTGGCACAGGGGACGAGTCGATTACATCAACTCCAATGCTTAACCGGTACTTATTTTATCGACCCCGAAAGGATGAAAGGCAAAGCTGAACTCAGAACGTAAAGACGGATAAAATGCCGTTTAGCATTTTGTCCGACATGTTAACTATTGTGCCGGGATAATAATTCTTTCTACTATAAGCACAAGGTCTGATATTTTGTGAGAACGAAATATTTGATTACATCGAACCCCCACCCCTACCCCAGTACTAAATTATTACTCGTTTCATCGACCCCAAAAGGTGAAAAGCCAATAAGCATCGGCGGAATTTGAACTTAGAACGTAAAGATGGGTGATATGCCGCTAGGCATTTTGTCCGGCGTTGTCCGTTATTATTAACACTCACCGTTTTAATAATAATAACAACAACAATAATGGAATTTTTCCACAAAAGCAAAATAAAAGGAACGTTACAAAGACAAAAATACAAATATAAAAACGCCACATCGTGAGAGAATTCAGGGAAATAAAATATATCTACCTGTACCATTAAAATACTTAAAACATAACAATAACCTTAAAAGGTGCCTGACTAGATACGACATATCGGGGCATCGTGAAAACACCGATTGATCTGAAGATAAAGGCGAGTGCTTTCTCCTTAATGCCATTCACTAAAAAAAAATACCGCGAGTTTTGAGCCAACCAGTCACAATGAATTCGCCTCTCTTATTCCCCTTTCATAAAAATTTACCCAAGGTCAGGCGTTTCTTTCTCTCACACTCACCTTTTTTTCTTCAAGTGGTACTGGAAGAAGACAATAACGGCTTCGTTTGTAAAGAGGGGAAAATAAACAAGCTAACCTCAAACAATTCAACCTCGTTCATCACACTAACACTTTTGTTGTAGCCACCAGGTACAAAAACGCTGTATACGATCTTCCTTGTTAAGAGAAAGCAACAGAATGATCTTTACGATTAAGCCCGGTGGACAATTTAATCTTTCCCACACGGCACATCAATTGTTCGACGTAATCCTACAGACAGATGAGTGGAGAAACACTTGAACGCTCGTCTGACAGTTTTATTTGCCCTACCGCATCTTTGACATACCCTGTTGTTTGTAATATCCGTGCTTGTATAGGCTTTCACACATTGGTAACTATCCATACTCTTCAAACTGGAAGACTCTAGCGGTCTATCAGTGTTCATACTCTCATCTAGGTCTCTACAAAATGAAAGCATGTTGTACAAACTACAAATATGTCTACGCTTGGAGAATTGTCGGCAGAGGCCAAGTAGATATCACGTTTTATCGACTACTCATAATGCATCTCCGTGAAGGATACGAGCTGAAAGAAAGCCGTTTTAACAAAAGAATACCAAACGTTTCTCTGTAGATGGAGTAACTTCATAAAACAATATTGTATCAACAAAGCGGGCATGAGTCTATGCAAACTTGCAATATAGAGTTGATGGTTGTGACTCAAGAAGCTAAACCAGTGTTATGGAATATCAATGGAAAAGAGATGGTACGAATACACATAAATTTCCCCAGATAAAGGAAATGTAGAGAATGCACATACTGACAAGAAAATTAAATATATTTTCCTTGATATTATGGTCATATCCATGCATACATACACACACACATTCACACACACAGACATGCACACATACATACGTACATAAATGCATACATACATACATACATACATGCATACACACACATAGAGACATACATTCATACATATGTATATGTATGCAAACACACACACACATATACATACATACATACATACATGCATACACACACATAGAGACATACATTCATACATATGTATATGTATGCAAACACACACACACATATACATATATACATACATACATGCATACACACACATAGAGACATACATTCATACATATGTATATGTATGCAAACACACCCACACATATACATATATACATACATACATATATAT
>NC_068992.1:17054613-17055662 GCF_001194135.2 Octopus bimaculoides
ATGCATTTTGCCCGACATGCTAAAGATTTTACCAATAATAATCCTTTCTACTACAGACACAAGTCCTGAAATTTCGAGGAAGGGGACTAGTCGATTACATCGATTCCAATGTTTCGCTGGTATCTAAGTTATTAACCCCGGAAGGATGAAAAGCCAAGTCGACCACGGCGGAATTTGAACTCAGAACGTAATGACGGACGGAATGACGCTAAGCAATTCATCTGGCGTGCTAACGATTTTGCCAATAATAATAATAATAATAATAATAATAATAAGTTCCCTGTCATGAGTAGGAGGAAGGGAACGCTCGACATAATAGGTATGTATCATATATACAGGTCTTCAGCTGAAGCTAACTGGGGTGTGAACATGCTTATTAACAAACACCTCCCTACATGTTAACTTATGACAGCCGGTGTCCAGATGATATTTCAAACCTACAACGATGTGTATGTGTGTATATATGCGTGTTTATGTATGATTACATACAAGTAACACATAATATATACACATACACACAAACACATACACACAAACACATACACATATATTTACAATGCACGTATATCTGCATGTCTTAATGTAAGCATGCAAATTTGCTTACATACATGCATACATTAAAATACGTTGGGGGGGGGGGATGTGAAAAGAAAAGAATGTCCTCATCACGTCTCTCAGCAACACCCAAATGGAATACAGAGTGATCGCCATAGGTAGAGTTTCTTCAATATTCTGTGCATCAGAGCACGAGACATTGATGTTAAGAATGTTTACAAGCTGAAGGCTGTATGTATATATATATGTATATGTTTATGTGTGTGTGTATATATGTATAGGAATATGCACGCGCGTGTGAGTGCGTGTGTTTATGTTCGTGTGCGTGTAGGAAACATTTTGCTTGTCTATAGTGAGACTTCATCGAAAGAGATAAAAAGAAAACCACATTGATGCTGGAGATATTTACGATGAATTCTTAACACTGTCGGCCAGCAGCAAAAATATTTGCTTCTTTTGTTCGATTTTATTGTAGTTGTTGGTGCTACAGGTTT
>NC_068992.1:17055942-17059103 GCF_001194135.2 Octopus bimaculoides
ATATATATATACATATATTTATATAGGTATGCACGCATTGTATATATATATGTATATGTTTATGTGTGTGTGTATATATGTATAGGAATATGCACGCGCGTGTGAGTGCGTGTGTTTATGTTCGTGTGCGTGTAGGAAACATTTTGCTTGTCTATAGTGAGACTTCATCGAAAGAGATAAAAAGAAAACCACATTGATGCTGGAGATATTTACGATGAATTCTTAACACTGTCGGCCAGCAGCAAAAATATTTGCTTCTTTTGTTCGATTTTATTGTAGTTGTTGGTGCTACAGGTTTAAAAACAATTTTGCCGTTATTATTTTTTGTTGAATTTTTCTTTTGCCGCTGTATTTAGACATGATTTGCACTCGAAGTCATGTATAGAGGTAAGTTTGATAGATTATTGTGCATATGGTGCAGAATTTTCATATTGTAAATAATGCTTTCAAGGCAAGGTAGACATTTTACGAGGTGCTTCTGTTTGTAAAATAAAATCGTACATAGAATACATGTCCATAGCATAAAAGGAAGGAAACACTGCACGTATTTGATGGACATGTTTTCGAACTTCACCCTGCAGTTTCTAAAAACGCACAAACAGACAACAACCGACAATAATAATAATAATGATAATGGTTTCAAATTTTGCAACAAGGGCAGCCATTACATCGAGCCCAGTGTTAAACTGGTACTTATTTTATCGAATCCCGAGAGGATACAATGTAAAGTCGACCTCGGTGGAATTTGAACTCAGAATGTAGCAACGGCCGAAATACCGCTAAGCATTTCGTCCGGCGCACTAACGATTCTGCCAGCTCGCCGCCTTAATAATAATAATAATAATTATAATAATAATAATAATGATAGTGATCCTTTCTACTATAGGCACAAGGCCCGAAATTTGGGGGAGGAGGATAGTGGATTACATCGACCCCAGTACTCAATTGAGACTTAATTTATCGACCCCGAAAGGATGAAAGGTAAAGTTGACCACGGTGAAATTTGAACTCAGAAGTTAGCGATGGGCGAAATACCGCTAAGCATTTCGTTCAGTGTGCTAACTATTCTGCCAGCTCACCGCCTTAATAATAATAATAATAATAATAATAATAATAATAATAATAATAATAATAATAATAATAATAATAATAATAATAATGATAATGATAATAATAATAATGATGATGATGGTGATGATGATAATAATAAAAATAATATAATAATAATAATAATAATAATAATAATAATAATAATAATACAGTACCAGGCAGTGTCTCTCATGGCTTCTGATCTGAACTCATTGGAAGTGTTATCATGTACATTGTTTTGCCTTGGTATAAAAGATGAGCTACAGCAAATATTCTACTTAATACCACAGATTTGCTTGTCAGTTGTTTGACCTTAACCAGTTGAGCATGTCCCTTGGTGGTTGAGGATATGTACATCTCTAATCACCAGCAGAAGTCGTGGGGGAACATCATAGCCATGTGTTGAAAGGAATTCTTTGGGGTTTGAATAATTCATATCTGGAAACATGGATCTTTTGTTCAACATCCTTAAACAACCCTTATTCAGTGATGTTTTGTGCGGGGTGGGCTAATCAATCTGAATAAAATTGTATCTGGGCCCCCACCTGCAAGGTCATGTACTGCTTATCTTGATATGAGATCACCATGTCGCGCACAAATGGTTGTGACGCAAGTACCTGGTGTACCCTACTCAAAGAGGTAGTCATGATGGATAAATTAGGCTTCGTATATTTGCATTCCAGTGCTACTTTAATGGTGTATGCTGCTCTCTCATATATATATAGTCAATCCAAACATGAACAAGCAAGAAAAAATACGAAAAAACAACAACGCGAGGACGTGGAATAAGTACAGTGTTCGTGGACGCTCAGGAAAGGAAAGAAAAGAAAGAGGTTTTCACGTTTCGAGCGGAGCTCTTTATCAGAAATATAGTCCAAAGAAGGGAAGACGGAAAACGAAAATCGCCAACGATACACACACACTGTGTGTGTGTGTGTGTGTGTGTGTGTGTGTGTGTGTGTGTGTGTGTGTGTGTGTGTGTGTGTGTGTGTGTTTACACACACGTATCTATATACATATATATACATATATAAATATATTAGATATATACGAATATTATAAATATCATAGATATATTTAATTTATAAATCTGTGAGTGAAAAACCTGCAAAGTACAACTCATAAATGTTAGTATGCGAGCACACGCGTGTGTGTGTTTGTGCATGTGTGTGTGTGTGTGTGTGTCTGTGTGTGTGTGTGTATGTGTGTGTGTGTGTGTGTGCATATAAGTATGTCTGCGTGTGCGCACATATATAAATACGACATAACTAAAAGTAAGAAAAATAAAAATAAAAGAGAAATCACGTTAAACCAACCGTATAAGTATCAGAAAATTGGCGGGATAATATAACGTGTGATTAAGGAGTATGGTCAAAGATTTCGTGAATAAGGTAACGTTGTGTTTAGCAGTCGGTGAAGAGAGGGCAGGGTAAGTAAGAAGGGTAGATTGAAGGAGGAAGAGGAGGAGGAGGAGGAGGGGTAAGGGGAATCTCACCTTCAGAAGTGACAAATGAGATTTTAATCAGAGGTGTGCAGACATGTATGTCTGTGTGTGTGTGTGTGTTCGTAAAAATGTATGTATTCGGGCTTCATATGTATATCTATCCATGTATGTATACAAATATAGACGTGTATTCACAAACACACACACACACACACACACAAAAGCACGTACATACTTACACATCAAGATATCTATATTTAAGTGTGCGTATAAATACGTGTGCTTATATATCTGTGTATATATGCGTGTGTGTTTATGCGTTTATATCCATATAAGTAGGTACATATATATGTATATATACACACACAACCCCTCGGCGCATATATATATATATTACTCTCTTTACTCTTTTACATGTTTCAGTCATTTGACTGTGGCCATGCTGGAGCACCGCCTTTTAGTCGAGCTAATGGACCCCATGACTTATTCTTTGTAAGCCCAGTACTTATTGTCTCGGTGTCTTTTACCGAACCGCTAAGTTACGGGGACATAAACACACCAGCATCGGTTGCCAAGCGATGTTGGACACACACACACACACACACACACACGCATATATATATATATA
>NC_068992.1:17059353-17060051 GCF_001194135.2 Octopus bimaculoides
TATATATATTTATATATATACATATATATACGACGGGCTACTTTCAGTTTCCGTCTATCAAATCCACTCACACGGCTTTGGTCGGCCCGAGGCTATAGTAGAAGACACTTGCCCAAGGTATATATATATATATATATGAATGTATATACACGCATATATGTATACAAAATTATATAAATGTATAAATATATGTATTTACACATACATACATACATACATACATACATACATACATACATACATACACGTGTATGTACGTTTGTGCATGTATGTATATGCGCATATTAAACTATTTATAAATATATAGGTCAGTGGACTTTTTAAGGGTTACTTAAAGAATTGATTTCTTTAGGTACAACTTACAGCAATATTCTGAATGGCTGATATGAAAGCAGTTCATTATTGTTATGAATTCAATCAACTTCAAAATACTGATTGATTAATTTGAAAACGGTGACTATTGAACATTTTACATGGTTGTAATCGCTAACTCGGAGTGCATGCCAAGACATTTAGTCCTTCGAACAGTATCACTCACTTATCAATTTTTCATCAACCAGAAAGCTTCGTATTAGAATTTTGATTTATACATTTCTTAATAAACATTTTATCGGTTTAAGTTAAACAGTGCTGGGTCGTTTACGTATATAATATAATATAATATAATATAATATAATATAATATAATATTATATATAT
>NC_068992.1:17060467-17065734 GCF_001194135.2 Octopus bimaculoides
ATATATATATATATATTTGTGTGTGTGTGCGTGTGTGTGTGCGTGTGTGTGTGCGTGTGTGTGTGCGTGTGTGTGGTGTGTGTATCTGTTTTTCCCCACACCATCGCTTGACTACCAATGTTGGTGAGTTTACGTCCCCGTAATCTAGCGGTTCGGCAAAAATAGACGGATAGAATAAGTACTAGGCTGACGAAAAATAAGTCCTGGGTTCGATTTATTGGACTAAATATGGTGCTCCAACATGGCCGCAGTCAAATGACTGGAACACGTAAAAGAGTATACTATGTTATTTATAAGGATAGTTACTAGATAGATAGATAGATAGATAGATAGACAGATAGATAGGGATATCAACTTATGGGATATCATCTTCTACTTGTAAATATGGCCCTGTCAATGAAATCAAAGAGACGTTTAAAAATACGATTAAATAGAACTCACCTCCACATGTTATTCTTGGTAGAATTCTTCCACTAAACGGTTTAGTGGTTTGAGTATTAACTTTAATGACTAGTTTTCCTCGAGTTAGTTGTCTGAGAGTTCGTTTCTTTAGTTTCATCCATAATCCATTAATTATTCCATCCTTTAAATATATGAAAAGCGACAAATAAATAAAGAGAAGCAAAAATATCGGTAATTGCAGGTCGTTCATATAAGTTTGCCGCTTAATTTTGCATTATATTAGCCGCGTTCTGAGTTCAAGCGCCAACAAGGTCGACTTCACCTTACACTCATTGGGGTCGATTAAACAACAACCATTTCAACACTGGAATCAAGGTAATCGATTTTCCCCTCCCCACAAAATTTCAGGCCTTGTACTTACAGTAGAAAGAATTACATTTGCCATTTGGGAACTGATACATCGATGAACAGACAACTCCTTTCACGGTGGTCCGAACATTCATCTTGGTCTTCTTGTCTATAATGACTTCACATATCCCACACAATATGACTGCTTTTTCATTCGCAGAAACCTTATCCGCTGTACCTTTCAAACACCTCAGTTATGCCTTAAGGTGTATTCCGTCTTAGTAAAAACTAAACAACCAGAGACAGTGTAGTTAATTGTTTCTTCCACACTTTCACATATTTTGCAGTTATATAATATATTCTGCTGTATTACACACGCCTCTGGCAGTTTCTGATCAGAAGCGTTTCATGTTGTGCAGCAATCAAAAAGTCTTTAATCTCAACTTTGAAGTTTTCACTTCCCAAAGAGTGATTTTTTTCTTTCTCTATTTCCTGCATGTTCATTTTTTATTTATTGCCATTTTTCTTTAAGGCACATGCGTTGCACCTAGAGCCAGTGTCTTCTACTATTGCCCCCCCGGACCGACCAATGCCTTGTGATTAAATTACGAATCGGAAACTGAAACTGTATAGAACCCGTCGGGTGTGTGTATATGAATATATATATATATATATATATATATATATATATATATACACACATACATACATCCATATGTGTGTGTGTGTGTGTGTGTGTTTTGTTGTCCGATAATCGACCATAGGCGTAGACCCGTGCATAGAAAGGCAAACATCTTACCGCTTCATAAACCCAGTCCATAAGTATAGTTTTTCTGTTGTAAAGCACACTGACTGTAATCCGCTCTTGGTTAACTGCAAATGTATGAAACACAACGGATATTAACTAATAGTATCAACAATATTTCTAAAATGTATTGCGCGTGGCTTAGTGGTTAAGGAAATCGGTTCATGGTCGTGAGGTCGTGAGTTCAGTTCCAGGCAGCGCGCTCAGTCTTCGAGCGAGACACTTCCTTTCACGTCAATCAAATCAAACGGAACACCCATCGTCGAAACCGATGGAAATCCAGTTGTTATATGCGTGTATGCATAAACACGCGCGCGCGCCCGCGGAAAATGATGATTTCGTTTCCAACTGGAACGCACCACGCACATGTACGAAGCTGAAATTTTCATCCAACTTCTTAATGATCAACTTTAAAAAAAAAAAAAAAAAAAAAAAAAAAACAGTAAAAGTCCCGGAGTCGAAATCATTGAAGGCCGTGCTCCAGCATAGCCGTAGTTCAATGACTGAAACAAGTAACAAAAAAAAAAAATGTTGAGCCAAAAGTCACGCACCAATAATAAAATTCTTTTAATATATATTGCACATTATGGTGATGATGATGACGATGATGATGAAGTTGATGATGATGATGATGATGATGATGATGAAGATGATGATGATGATGATGATGATGATGATGATGATGGCTTTTATTTTCCATCAGGGCGAAGGATAAGGGGGTCGTGTTTTGGTCCACCCTATATAAGTGATTATTCTAATTGGCTGCCACGAAGGTTACATAAATGAAAAGAATGGGGGGAAATTTTGAGAGCAACGAAAGTAAGAAAAGATCAATCTGCTACTTACGTGCCAGTTTGTTGATGCCTGTAAAAGGTCGCGCTAATGTGATGTTGTAATATATTGTATATCCAATAGGATCAATGAAGAAATTGGCCCGGCCCCCTTCGCCTTTCATTGATTGGGACCATAACACTGTCGTGAAAGTTTCTGAAACAGTAATAAAACAGACAGATAGATAGATAGATAGATAGATAGATATATAGATAGATAGATAGATAGATAGATAGATAGATAGATAGATAGATAGATAGATTGAAATCGCGTCATATAGTCGCCTGGAGACGATGTTTCCTGGGGCGACATTCGTCCTAAACCAGAACTGCCATGTTATGTTGACAAACAATCTTTACTTCAAAATACTGTTGCAGAAAATCTCTCGTTGTGAGATTTACAAATATTAATTTTCTAAAACTGAAATACTTGTGTGTGTGTGTGTGTGTGTGTGTGTGTGTGTGTGTGTGTGTGTGTGTGTGTGTGCGTGCGTTGTGTGCATGCGTATAACTGGCATTCCGTCGGTTACGACGACCAGGGTTCAAGTTGATTCGATCAACGGATCAGCCTGCGCGTGAAATTAACGTACAAGTAGCTGAGTACTCCACAGACAGGCGTACACGTTAGCATGAGGTTCTCGGAGAGATCCAGCGTGATACAAAATGTGACAAGGCTGGCCCTTTGAATTACAGGTACTACTCATTTTTGCCAGTTGAATGGACTGGAGCAACGTGAAAAGAAAGTGTCTTGCTCAAGGACACAACGCGCTTCCGGGAATCGAACTCGCGACCTTACGATCATGAGCCGAATACCCCTAACCACTAAGCCACGCGCCTTCACATATACATACACAGATTACATACATTCATACATTCATACATACATACTCCTTCTTCCTCCCCCACTTTCCTTCTTTCATTTTTTTTCACCTGTCTACTATCTATCTTCCCCACATTCCTCTGTTTCCTCTTTTTTCATTTATTTGTTCACACCAAGCTCCTAAGTCCAACTGAGCCCCAACAGAGTCATCACTTCTCATACAATCGTCATCTCATTATTTCATTCATCTTGCTGAGAGCTGTCTTTCTTACAATTATACGGCTACTTAACTGAAGTTTCCACACGAAATCTACAAAGATAGACATACGACTAGGAAGAAAATGATTGAGTGAGACAAGCATACAGCCTGAGAGAAAATGGCGGCAAGACTATACAGAGAGCGTCTACTTCTTTTTTTATAATTTAAAGATGGATGACGTGGGTCAGCGAAAATAAAGACAGGGAGAGACGGGATACGGAAAATAGAGATAAATTAATATAAATATGGTGGCAAAAAAAATGAATAGGTAAGGCTGGATGGTTAAGACGCACGCTTTACAACAGCGTCATTTTGAGTTCAATCACCCTGTGTGGCACTTTGGACAAGTGTCATCTATCATAGCCCCAGACCAACTACTGCCTTCGAGGTGAATTAGGTAGAAGGAAACTGCGTGGAAGCCCGTCATACATGCATACACATACACACGTATATGTCTCAGTGACTTTATGTTTGTGCTTATCTCAAACCCATCGTTGGGCAATGCTGTCGGTTTGTTTACCGGACACTGTAACTTAACGGTGCGCGGCAAGGAGCCCGATAAAATAAGAATAAGTTCTGGGGTCGATTTGTTCGATTAAACGTTTCAAGGCGGTGCCCCAGCATGACCACAGCTCAATGACTCCAACAAGTAAAAGATAAAGATATAACATAAACAGCTATGTGGCAATAATTGTACCTAACATAGGCACAAGGCTAGGAATTTGAAAGCGAGGTGATAGTTAATTACATCGGGCCAGTACATGACTGGTATTGATGTTATTTACTTATGGAAGGATGAAAGATAAAGTTGAGCTTGATGTGATTCGAACACCGAATAGAAAGGACTGTAAACAATACCACTAGGTGAATGATTCTTGCAAACCACTATTTTGATTGTTCTCTCTTGTTCTAATAATAATAATAATAATAATAATAATAATAATAATAATAATAATAATAATAATAATAATAATAATAATAATCCTTTTCTCTAATAGCACAAGGCCTGAAACTATTTGGTGGGACTAGTCGGTCCCAGCAATTACAGATATATTGTGTGAAATAAAGCATAAAAAGACGAAGAGCCAATGTAAGCAATAGAAAACTTCAGACAACAAATTCAGGCAAAAGCACAACATATAAGAAGTTATTGTTTACCTTTATGTTTATCATTGGTTGTTATAACTCGGCCTTTGACTTCGCCGTCTGGATGAAGCGCTGTCGTCAAGACGATCGACACACGTTTGTCCCACAGGTACTGCTGATACAGGACAGGTACTTTCCTCCACACACCGCATACCTGTGGTAAAGAGGTACATTTGCCCCAACACACCTGAAAAAGACGTGAAACAACGTTTAAGGACTACAATTATTATTATAATTATTACTATTATTATTATTATTATTATTATTATTATTATTATTATTATTATAATTATTATTATCATCATTATTATTGTAGTCATTTAGTTGTCATTTCATTGTCCTCGTAGTTGGAATTTATTTGCACACTATATATGAAAAATGCATTGAATACTAAAAACGTACACATAGGACAGAGACCAGAACCCTAATACTTCATCAATTATGATCCGAAAATAGTAATACCTAGTTTCATGCTTTTAATGATAAGACTAGGAACTTCGTATATCGGCGGCACCCGCAAGATTTGCGGAGAATTAGGGCGCAAGCAAACAAAATAATACAGGCTGGATTACGAAAGTAAACATCAATAATTTGAAACGATAGACGAAGACAATAGATAAATAAATATAGCCTTGGATATATATATATATATATATA
>NC_068992.1:17065809-17066809 GCF_001194135.2 Octopus bimaculoides
AGAGAGAGAGATAGATAGATAAACGGACGGACAGACCGACGGGCGGACAAATAGACAGACAGATATCCTTGTGAGCGCGTGTGTGTATGACTAAATCTACCTACCGTAATAAAATGAGTGCGTTCAAAATTGCTTAATTTTTTATTAAGAAGCATCTATTGGCCCATACCTGTGTATATACACGCTTTCTTAAGCATTCACGCACAAACACATACACACACATGGGCAGAGATTGAAAGACAGACAGACAGACAGACATACAGAGACAGGGTGATAAACAGCATGAAAGAGAAAACAGTAACGAGAGGATTTAAAGAATAGAAAGAGAACATCAAGAATAGTAATCAGGGAACTAAAAATTATTAAATAAAAGAAAATGTGAACAGAAGACAAAAAAAAAATACACCTACAATGCATGAGATTTAATGTGAAATGTAATGGTGCGATTTCAATCGTAAAATATCAATAAATCGCTGGGTTTTAAATAGGTTCTAAACTGTTTTAAGTCCTTGTTAATGTGAAAACAGTGTGATATATTAAGCAAGTTTACGCGAAAACTTAACATTGCTTTATAAAATGGCTATAACGTTGCTATAACGCGACAACTTGGAAATAACGAACGTAGTTGTTTAGAGGCTTCGTGTCTGTGTGCGCATGTGTCTGTGTACGCGTGCGCAGATCCACACACATATATACACTTATATTATTTATTTTTTACTTGTTTCAGTCATAAGACTTCGGTCATGATGGGGCACCGCCTTGAAGAATTTTTAGCTGAATGAATCGACCGCAGAACATTTTAAAACTCGGTGCTTATTCTATCGAACTCTAAGTTACGAACAGCTAAGTTACGGGGACAGAAACATACCAACATGGTTTGTCAAACGGTGATTGGAGAACAAACACACACACACGCATAAACATAAGTTACGAACAGCTAAGTTACGGGGACAGAAACATACCAACATGGTTTGTCAAACGGTGATTGGAGAACAAACAC
>NC_068992.1:17066819-17068419 GCF_001194135.2 Octopus bimaculoides
CTAAGTTACGAACAGCTAAGTTACGGGGACAGAAACATACCAACATGGTTTGTCAAACGGTGATTGGAGAACAAACACACACACGCATAAACACACACGCACACGCATAAACACACAACACATACACATAAAAACGACAGGCTTTTTTCAGTTTCCGTCTACCAAATCCACTCACGAGTCGGCTACTAGCTATAGAAAAAGACACCTGCCCGAGGTTTCACGCAGTGGGACTGAACTCAGAACCATGTGGTTGGGAAGCAAACTTCTTACCACACAGGCGCAGGAGTGGCTGTGTGGTAAGTAGCTTGCTTACCAACCACATGGCTCCGGGTTCAGTCCCACTGCGTGACACTTTGGGCGAGTGTCTCCTACTATAGCCTCGGGCCGACCAAAGCCTTGTGAGTGGATTTGGTAGACGGAAACTGAAAGAAGCCCGTCGTATATATGTATATGTACATGTATATATATATATGTGTGTGTATGTGTTTGTGTGTCTGTGCTTGTCCCACCAATATCGCTTGACAACCGATGCTGGTGTGTTTACGCCCCCCCTAACTTAGCGGTTCGGCAAAACAGACAGATAGAATAAGTGCTAGGCTTACAAAGAATAAGTCCTGGGGTCGATTTGCTCGACTAAAGGCGGTGCTCCAGCATGGCCGCAGTCAAATGACTGAAACAAGTAAGAGTAAAAGAGTATGTGTGCGTGTGTGTGTGTGTGTGTGTGTGTGTGTGTGTGTGTAGATTGTGCTTCTCTGCATGAATGTCTGCGAGTGGTTCTCCGTGTATGCTATGTGTTTAATTGTGTTTCCATATACTCCATAATAGGCTGAGTGGAAATGTCAACTGAGATATCGGAAGAAAGAATGTTAAATAATATTGGGAAGTTGATATGCAGCCAGACTATCGCCAACCGGACTCCTGCTGCGTGATACAACCTCGCTACCGCCTGCCGCTCCTTCGAATAGCCAAAACTACACACCTTTCTGTCCCCTTTTCCTCCTAGTATCCAACGATCCACACCTCTTTAACCAGTTTGCTCTTGTCACACTGTTATGATTTCTTCATTAGACATGAAATCTCAGATTCGAATGGGGATAGTCGCGGGCGTCATAAACTATTATTTCGTTCGTTGTTGAGCTTTTTCAGACTTCGCTTTTATTCGCTGTAGTTAATCTTTGCCGAACGAATAAATGCTATCTTTTACTTTCTGCTTCGTTTCAATCACAGAACTGCGGTCATAGTGGGACACCACCATCAAGGGTAAAGCGGATCGATCTCAGTACTTATTATTTTTAAGTCTTATTCTATCAGTCACTTTTTGCCGAACCGTTAAGTTATAGGTACGTAAAGAAACCAACACCGGTTCTCAGCCGGTGGGTGGTGGAAGAAGTTTGACACATAGC
The DNA here is from genome assembly GCF_001194135.2 of Octopus bimaculoides. Lineage (NCBI taxonomy): Eukaryota > Metazoa > Mollusca > Cephalopoda > Octopoda > Octopodidae > Octopus > Octopus bimaculoides. The sequence continues at coordinate 17,068,223 of NC_068992.1, forward strand.
TACTTACACACACACACACACACACACACACACACACACTCACATATATATATATATATATATATATATATAAGCACACGAATACACACACACGCACACAAACCTTCATGCATGCGTACAAACACACGTACATACAAACATACATACACACATACATACATACATACATACATATATATATATATATATATACGCAC
>NC_068992.1:17069556-17072511 GCF_001194135.2 Octopus bimaculoides
GAGAGAGAGAGAGAGAGAGAGAGAGAGAGAGAGAGAGAGAGAGAGAGTGGGAGGGAGAGAAAGAGAGAAAGAGAGAGAGAATGCCAAGCTTACCTTAGATTGTAACGGTGCTGTAATATGTATTTGATGTATAATATTTCCTTGATCCAGAACGAATAGCAACTTCTCCAGCTGTTTTAGTCTAGCAATAAATAAAGTTTAACCACGATTAATGTTATTTTAATCATTTAATATGGGCAATAGTACACACGATAATAATAATAATAACAATAATAACAACAACAATAATACTACTACTACTACTACTACTACTAATAATAATAATAATAATAATAATAATAATAATAGTAATAATAATAATAATAATAATAATAATAATAGTAAATCATTTGAATTATTCGTTCTTAACGTGATCTCAGAGCTATTTGGGCTGTTAGAGCACCAACAAAGATTTATTTTCATGAAGTGTTTTTAGGGATAGTCATCTCTCGTTGTAACGTCATATAATGACACACATTCATAAGCACACACGCACACACATACACGCATAGATAGATAGATAGATGAGAAGACAGACAAATAGACATACAGATAGATAGATAGTCAGTCAGACAGACAGACAGTTAGTCAGACAGACAGACAGTCAGTCAGACAGACAGTCAGACAGACAGTCAGTCAGACAGACAGAAAGACAAATAGACAAACAGACAGATAGGTAGTCAGTTAGACAGACAGTCAATCAGACAGGCAGATAGATAGGCAGACAGACAGATATACGACGGGCTTCTACGTTTTCCCACTGCCAAATTCTCTCACAAGGTATTGTTCAGCTCGGAGATACAATAATAGATACTTGCCCAAGACACTTGCCCAAGATACTTGCCCAAGTGGAACCGAACCCGAAGTCACGAAGTTACACAGCGATCCTCTTATCCTCACAGCCATATCTGCGCGTAAGTTAAAAGAAACGCGTACGATCAACATTATATCGTCGATATATTTACCTTGTATGTCGAATAGAATAATAGAGTGTGGAGTCATAGACACTAATATCTGCTATTGCCACATTATTGGTGTGGACTGGTTTACTGATGGTGGACCCAACCAGAAGGGCTGTGAATTCTGAAATATAAAAGTTTAAAATTTAAATTCGTTGAAACTATTGTTATCTCTCGATTGGAAAGTTTTCCTCACAAACTGGAATAATACCGTCATGAAAACTCGTTCTTACGATATGAGGGCTTGATGCTTGTATAGAGAAATAACAGAATTAACAGATGTTTACATTGCTTTCAAATTTTGGTACAAGGCCAGCGAGTTCAAGGAGGGGGTAAGTTTCAGTTTCCGTCAACCAAATTCACTCACAAAGCTTTCGTCGACCCAAGGATATAGAAGAAACTTGCTCAAGATGTCACGCAGTGAGACCGAACCACATAGCCACACCTGAACCTATTTATTCGACTCCACTTTTTATGTTGGTGAAGGTGCATCGCCTAGAGTTTAAGGTGTGGAACTTCGATTTCCGGATCGGGTGATGCGTTGCGTTCTTGAGCAAGAGACTTCATTTCACGTTGCTCCACTCCACTCAATAGTAACTGAGAAAACCTGCAACGCAAAGGCCTCCCTTCAGGAGTGACGTTGTGATCTCGGTCACTTAAACGCCATGGAAACCGAGTAACCGGCTCTTTGAGCCTAATGGCTCGAGACAGTACGTACTAATATATATGTTTAGATTTTGAGTGGGATATAATCTGTCAGACTTAAAACATACGTATAAGATGCACATTTGGCTCAAAAATACCTCACCCTTATCGTATATACGAAGTTGGATCTCTCATAAACGTTAATTCACTAAAAACTATTTTTACCTGAATGTGGGCAGCTGAAATTGGGGTTCGTATAATAAGCAAGTGCGTCTTTTATACCATCAAATATTGGTTTCCTATTTTGGCACAAGGCCAGCAATTTCGAGGTAGGGTTAATTCGATTACATCGATCCCAGTGATCAATTGCTACCTATTTTATCGACCCCGAAAGACTGAAGGGCAAAGTCGACCTCGGGGGAATTTGAACATAAAACGGCCAAGACATACCGCACGCCCCCTTGACTCTAAGAAAGTGAGGGCCCAAGTGAAGACGGATACATTAAGATATCGTATCCTACACACATTATTGAATGTGTGCAGGATGTACTTCATTTTCAAGAGGATGTACTTCATTTTCAAGAGCGTAGGATGTAATTTACGGATGATTTGACTACTTTTACTAGTAAATCAAATAACAACGGAGAGGTACACACGCTGGTTTGTGGGACGAAATTAAATAAGAGTTATAACATTCAAATCATACCCAAAGAATTTGTGAAATGTTTAAAATATATTCAACCGGAAATTGAAACTGGGTCGTCAGCAACATTTCCCAAGTACCATCCCCTCTACTAAATCCGAGTTGCCCTGTGACGAAACTACTTCATACAAACAAAAACTAATGTTTCTATTCGAAACATTGTAAGGTTCTTCTTATTCAACCATTCCACGTATCTATTCAATTGTATCTGTTTATATTCTATTTAGCTTTCAGTTTTCTTTACTCAGAATACAAAAGTCGAGAATATTTTAGGTTTCTAACTTGCAACACTTGCGATGCTTTAAATGACAGGATTTATTCAAAATAAATTATAAAAATATTTACATAGTTTATTTATGTAATCTATTCGTCCGCTACGCGACGAAGAAAGACACCATCGGCCTTATTCAGTAGTAAAATAAGTACAAGAGATCAAGTTGGATGGTACATTACAAAACGTATTCTCTTGTTTAGATAAAAAGTGAAAAGTTCAACATACCTGCTTTGTCGTGTTTCCAAAATGGTTCATTTGAAATTACTGAATAAGAAAAGAAAAAGCATTTTTATAATATATATATATATATATATATATATATATATATATATATA
>NC_068992.1:17072696-17074014 GCF_001194135.2 Octopus bimaculoides
AAAGAAAGAGAGAGAGAGAGAGAGAGAGAGAGAGACGTTAATATCGAAGAGTGACCATGACTTCTCAACATGACATTGGTGGATAAATATTCTTGTTAACCCACAAATAATATATATGTGTGTGTGTGTGTGTGTGTGTGTGTGTGTGTGTGTGTGCGTGTGTATGCATGCATACATATATATAAAGTATATTTATATATCGTAACTATTATGTTAAACTGTTGTATATCCAAATTTGGCCAAATGCGTTTTTGTTTTTTCAATATATATTTTTGCTTGAAATAGCCGGTTCTTTTGGTCAGACTATCGTATCTCCAGGTACTTCAGATACCAAGATATCGCAAATTGCTATGGAATGGTGAAACTATTTTTTTGTTTTCTGAAAAAGCAACGTTTTGGACTTACGACACTTACCATAATAGCAACAACATATATATATGTACATGTGTGTGTGTGTCTGTGTGTGCGTGTGTCCGTGTATGTGTACACATACATACATACATACATACATACATACATACATACATACATACATACAAGTTGGTATACGAATGAGAAACTCAAGTTCCATAACATAGCACACCAGGAAGAACGCTTAGCGGCATTTCGTTCAAATTCCACCGAAGTCGACTTTACGTTTCATCGTTTCGGGATCGATAAAATAAGTACCAGTTGAGCACTGAGATCGATGCAATCGAACGTCCTCTCCTCCGAAATTGCTGATAAGATTACGGATATGCAAATAAGATTACGGATAATGTCGCAGCCAGTTTCAGAAAGAAATTCCGACGAACGTTTGTACGCAAATGTAAATGAAAAGTATATATTGCGGGAACATGTATCCAGTAAGTTCTTGTATCACCTTTGGGCAGTAACCGTCAGAGAAATACCCTGCAAATATTTTAGAGTAGTTGTCTGATGGACTCTAGTAAATGCACTTGGAATGAAGTCGTATAATCTATGGCCTCAAACAAATCACACATTTCAGCACGAAAATCTCTTACAGACATATATAAAAAGATGCGCGCACGCACACATGCACGAGCGCCGCATTCAAACCCATTTGTATATGAACGTGTGTGTGTGTGTGTGTGTTTGTGCGTATACACATACAGGTATGCATATATAGACACACATACATACGTTCATATATATATTATATATATATTATATTATATTTATCTTATGATATTTACTTTACTTTATATTATACTCATTTATTGTGCTTTTAATTATTAATTTTTCTATATGTGATAATGGATTTTCATCGATGAGTTCTTGAAAATTGGTTATTTTCCCTAAAACTATATATTTCATA
>NC_068992.1:17074210-17074866 GCF_001194135.2 Octopus bimaculoides
ATATATATATATATATATATATATATATACATATACATACATACGCACACACTCACTCGCACACACATACACACACACACACACACACACATACTCATATATCCGCAAACTCACGAACACGCTCACACAAACACACATACTCTCACACAAACATACTCACACACACACAAATGTATGGTGGGGTTGTCTTTGTTTTCTCCGTAACGTAGGATGCGAAAGAGACCGATGGAATTTTCTAAAAAGCACAGACTTTAAAAAAATATGTTCTGGGTTCGTTTTGGTGTTGCCCAAGCATGGCCGCAGTCCAAGGGTTGAACAAGTAACAGATAAAAGATAAATGATGCAATGTGTTCGTTAGATCATCTCGCCGATCGACATGGTGTTTAACGATGACGAATACAACCCTGATGAAAGAGATGCATTCGATTTTAAACAGTGGTAAATACGGTTTTAATTTCGAAAGCAAGTGCTAAAAGTATAGGACGACCATATTTGACGAATCCAGATAGTCACGTTATGTACTTAACTGACAGACTGAAAATTCAATGCGACCCAAAATATAAACAGCTTCTGTGGGAAAGAGAGAGGGAGAAAGTGTGAGCGTGCGTTTAAATTCGTATACATGCATACAAGCATACATGATTTATATATATATA
>NC_068992.1:17075957-17076424 GCF_001194135.2 Octopus bimaculoides
TATATATATATATATATATATATATATATATATATATATATATATGTGTGTGTGTGTGTGTGTGTGTGTATGTATATAGTTATGTATGTCCCTGTGTTTGTGTGTGTGTATGTGTGTGTGTGTGTGTGTGGTGTATGTATGGAGATAGACAGACAGACAGATATACAGACAGACAGACAGATATACAGACAGACAGACAGACAGACAGACAGACAGACAGATATATAGATACATTTCTTTTATTAGCCACACAGGGCTCAACAAAGACGGGACAAATACAATGTAGAGCTTTTCTTTTTGGGAGGGGGAAGGAAAAATAAAGTAGGGGTGTGTCGATCAAAAGGGATCGTAGGAAGGGAAAAAGGGGGGAGTTCGATCAAAAGGGATCGAGAAAAAAAAAGCGATCAATAGGGATCGTGTATCACAGTAATGTTCTCGTGTAAAAAGAGGGGAGGACAGTTTAGGTT
>NC_068992.1:17077094-17078576 GCF_001194135.2 Octopus bimaculoides
AGAGAGAGAGAGAGAGAGAGAGAGGGATAGGTAGATAGATAGATAGATAGATAGATAGATAGATAGATAGATAGATAGATAAATACACGTACACCTAGATATTTCGATACACCTACACACACAGACAGAAAAATACAAAGAATGTCGTTGACTCAGATTAAAAATGGTAAAAATAGAAAACCTAAACCATTTCATGAATTGTTTGTTTCTTTGTTTTTGTTGTTGTTGTTGTCATCGTCGTTGTTTTTGTATTAGTTATTTTGAAGGACTTACAACGTTGTTTTGTTTGTTTTATTTATTTATTTATGTATATCTTCCGTAATTATATTTATTTATTTATGTATATCTTCCGTAATTATATTATAAATAATGTTAATTATGTATTTTTCTTGTGTATTTTTCTCTGTGGTCTTTTGTTCATTTCAAATGTACAGAGGTCTTAATTAGCATGCTTAATCTGACCTTGCACTTCTCTGCGTACGCACGCACGTACACACACACACACACACACACACACACCCAAACACGCACACACAAACAAACAAACAATTACACACACACGCACGCACGCACGCACACATACATACACACAGACACATGAAATACATGCTTACATACACACGTTTCTGAACTTCGGTAATTGGTGAAGCAACCTGTTGCTGATCCCTTAATTTTGTTTATAAATGTATAAGAACTTTTAAATAAGTTCCACACCGATAATGGTGCTTACATACCGAAGGGCTTGGTAAAAATTATTAATTATTAATTTATTAATAAATTAATAAATTGATAATCCTTTACCCTTTTAATTGTAATATATATATATATATATATATATATATCGTTGCTATTATGCTAAACTGGCCAAGTGTGTTTTTTTTTGTGTTTTTTTCGATATTTAATTTTGCTTGCATTAGCCGATTCTTTTGGTGAAACATACACACATACATACATACATACATACATATGTGCAAACATACATGCATATGCACATACCTACACACATACATTCATGCATAATATTGACGTCATAAGAATTTTATGAAATTTCGAGAGAACGTAAAACATTTCTCTGTAGCAGAAGTGGTCCTCGAAGCGCAAAACATGCAGCTACAAATAACAGCATGCAAATATTTTTTTATCCCTGTATGTTCTGAGCTTCGAGAACATATATCCGATATGACATATGCACTTACAAAAGACACAGACACATTGAAGGACACGCATGCGTAAACACATACAATAGGAATACAAAATACAAAATGGCTGATAGTTAGCAAGGTGAGACACACATAAGAAAGAAGGAAACAAAGGACCACTGATGAGGTCACAGAAGTGTGACGAAAGAACTCTGGCCGAAATAAGATTAAGATTAAGATTAATGTAATATAAAGCTGAAAAAAAAAAAAATTAACACCAAATATACAGTGCGTGTGTTTTTATTGGCTAAACTGGCAATATGACCATCCCCAAGTACAACAA
>NC_068992.1:17080412-17085925 GCF_001194135.2 Octopus bimaculoides
ATCTCCATGCCAAGTTACCAAAAATTGTCAAAGTGTGATACAACGGTTTTGCTATGGAATGGTGGAACTATTTTTTCGCTTTTCAACCCAACATTTACATGCTGTTATTTATAGCTTTATGTGATGTACCTCGAGAGCCGCTATTCCAAAAGAGAATTCTTTCATGTCCTCTCGAAAGTTTATGACGTCAACAATGTGTATGTGATTATGTTGATTAAACGACTGATCGCAGAAACCGACGTGGGACCGTTTACTTTGCGTGCGTTATGAGACAATGAATATGTATGAAGGTGACAGGTTCACGGGTGTATGTGTTAATGAGTGTAATATATATGTGTGTGAGTCAGAGAAGCTTTGCGGGTGGATGATAAAGTACGTGGGAGAAAGAGAGACAGACGGACGGACGAACGGACGGACGGACGAGCGGACGGACAGACGGAGAGACAGACGGACGGACGAACGGACGAACAAAAAATGTATATGTGCACATATGTGTACCTTTCTTTTATATTTCAGTTGTGTAAGTCATCTGACTACGATCGTGCTGGAGCACTGCCCCAGTATTTATTTTTAAGCCTGATACAAACTCAATCTTCATCTTTGCCGGACCGCTAACTTGCGGGAACGTAAAAAAACTTACACCGGTTGTCAAGTGCTGGGGTGGGACAAACACAAACACGAAAGCACGCACACACACACACACACACACACACACACACACGAGCGCCTTTTCTCTCTCTCTCATATATATATATATATGTATGTATGTATGTATGTATGTATGTATAATTATTAAAGCATTTTCACCGTTTAGGCTACCTGGAGCAGGAGCAGGAGGAGGAGGAGGAGGATCGAATCATTGACCCCCACACACTTACACACATACACTTACACACAGAAGTAGAAGACACAGGAGACCACAGTCGGATTTGAACTCAATAAAATACCGCGTCTTAAGTAATTAACGAACGCAAGAAATGTCATCCAGCCCTTTACGTTCCAACCATCCAACAACTCCGTTAAAAAGATAGACACGACTTAACGACAGCCATTTCTTTAGCCCAACTTTTGGCTCCTTGGTGTATTTTTTCTCATTCTCCCCAGGACATTGCAAATATAAACAACCAGATGTATTGAAAGCTTATATTACTTTTACTTATAATATTATTGTATTTTCTTTTTATTCGCTATGTCTTGGAATTATTCTTGTTTTCTTTCATGTTTTGTTTTGTTTCCTTTTAAACAACCGAATCCTTGTTGAATCTTGATAAATGATATTATCAAATATTTTTTCTGGGATTGCCAACAACAATAGACCCCTACCGATGTTGGCCCATAAAATAGGAGTATGGTTACCAGCTGATGATAACTAGAGATAAGACTTTCTCGATGTTTTTGCTTGTTTTTGTTCATCATTCCTTCAGATTATTACAGTTCTTTTACTGGTGGTTTCGTAATCGTACCTACTATCACTACGACAACTACCACTAACACATCACCAACAACATCCCCCATCATCGAACTTATTATAACAACAACAACAATTAGAGTACACCACGTACGAGATATCTACCTTACCCTCCCCAGGCTTGAAACCCTGAGGTAAGATGTTATTATTGTGTTGTATCTTATTAGAGCGGAGGATTTAGTTTGGTAAAGTAAAACCAAGAATTTTCCAGTCAATAGCCGTTAAAAGTTTGTTTATTTCGTTACTCTTTCAATTTATTCGATTACTTTTTTTTTTCTTATTAGGAGTGGCTGTGTGGTAAGTAGCTTGCTTACCAACCACATGGTTCCGGGTTCATTCCCACTGCGTGGAACCTTGGGCAAGTGTCTTCTACTATAGCCTCGGGCCGACCAAATCCTTGTGAGTGGATTTGGTAGATGGAAACTGAAAGAAGCCCGTCGTATATATGTATATGTATATATGTGTATGTATATAAGTTTGTGTGTCTGTGTTTGTTCCCCCAACATTGATTGACAACCGATGCTGGTGTGTTTACGTCCCCGTAACTTAGCGGTTCGGCAAAAGGACACCGATAGAATAAGTACTAGGCTTACAAAGAATAAGTCCTGGGGTCAATTGGCTCGACTAAAGGCGGTGCAGGTTCTCGCCTATCGCAAGGGGTTTTGGAACGTAAAACCCATGATAGTCGAGGGATTGCTCTGTGTGTGTGTGTATATATATATAATATATATATAGTTTGGAATCAGTAGTTCTTTGACTGCTATTTCTAAATTTTCAGTATGTTGGAGAAGCAACTCATGCTAATCCCTGTATATTTATGATTATAAATGGTTTTACCGATAAAGGTTTTTTCATACTGAACTATTTGGCAAAATTGTTAATTATTAATTTTATTACTAATTGACGATTCCCTGCCCTATATCTGTATAATATATATATATATATATAGAAGGACTAAAATTAATCAAAGGACATACTAAGTATGTCTATCTGTTGGAAATAACAGATTTCAGTTTCCAAATCAACTTAAGGCTACGCAGTGGGATTGAATCCATGTGATTGGGAAGCAACCACGTGGTTGGGAACCATGTGGTTGAGAAGCAAGCTTTTTACTACACAACCACTCCTGACGAGAGACTCATAAATAGATAGACAGATAGATTGATAGATAGATAGATAGATCGATAGATAGATAGATAGATAGATAGATAGATAGATAGATAGATAGATATCTGTTGCCTTCAAAATAAGGGTAACGAATACGGAATATTAACAGAAGTGCCATTATTTCTATCACTCTTACAGGTATTTATTTATCGCTCTTCGATGAAGGTCAGCTACGTCTTTCATTTCGCAGTGGTCTGATAAAATAAATACCAGTAATGTTTTGGGTCCCAGTCAACAAATGACTCCAGCGAATATTCTCAAGGTAAATTAACATAGCACTTCAAGACGAAAACCACTATTTTATATCTTTAATGAGAGAGGCCTACTCCCCCCCCCCCTCGTACTTCTCCCCAAAACATTCTTCGCCTTCTACCTTTTTACTCTTCCCGCTTACGACATTTTGCCCCTTTTTTTTTGTATCGCTTTCCTTGATTTTTCTGTGTATTTTTTTTTCTTTTTTTCAATTTCTTTTTTTACCGAACAAAAAGATAGAATATTTATGATGAAGTCGTTGGAGATTTTTACGATCAAACCACCCTCCGGTTAGTTCAGTAGACTGAACTTGTCTACCTAACTTTGGATATTTTTACCAAAAGAGAAATTGAATTTATCACCCACACCTTTTTTTTTCTCCTTTTTTAATTTCCTTTTTTTTATTTTATTTTCTTTCTATTCCCTCCGTGTTTACGTCTTTTATTTTATTTATACTTTACGGCGTTCGAGTCCCCTGCGATGAAGTAGTCACTATGTTGTTGCATTAAGCTTACAGGCTTTGACATTATCCAATCGGTTCCCTATTGAGTTTGATGCTTTACTCATGTCTATGAGTTTCTCGTCAAGAGTCTCTCGGTCTTAGTTTGTTTTCTTTGCTTATTTTGTATATTATGGTTGTTTTGGGGGAGAGAGAGGGTTAAAATATCCTGGGTGAAAATGAACAGAAACAAAAAACAAACTACAACAGAAATAACGAAAGACATGTAAGACAGCAAAGGCATAAAAACGTAATAAAAGGAGCAGAAAAATATCTGGGATATAAAGGAAGTGATTGATGTAGATGGCTTAGGAAAATTCATTGTGCAAGGTCAAATCAATAGCCCCTTTTATTTCTTTTAATATGTGTATTTATTTATGTTTTTAGGGGTCAAGGGAACTGTTTTAAAACAGGTAGGACCAGTTTTATACAAAGCCAGTCTATTTGAAATGCAGAAAGTGCAGCTCCATAAAACAGACATTTAGTTAAAGATAGATAGATAGAGAGAGAGAGAGAGAGAGAGAGAGAGAGAGAGAGAGAGAAAAAGCGAGAGATAAAGCGAGAGAGAAAGAGAGAGAGATACATACATACATACATACATACATACATACGTACATACATATGTAAATAGATACATACAAGCGTTTGTACATACGTTCCTGCATTCATACGCGTATGCATAATGCAAAGAGATGCTGAGAGAGAGAGAGAGAGAAAAAAAGAGAGGAAGGAAACAACAGACAGAGATATAGACAAGCACCCATTTAAATGGAGGGTAAGTGTAATATATAGACAGATAGACAGGCACATAGATAGATAGATAGATAGGTAGATAGATAGATAGATAGATAGATAGATAGATAGATAGATAGATAGATGTACATATTTTTTTACCTGTAATTCTGGATTTTTATCCCTAATATTATTATTATTATTATTATTATTATTATTATATATATATATATATATTGTCTCCGAGGATTTTGAACTAATGGAAATAATATTTACATATCACATGAGGAAACACAACTAGATCTCATAATGCAGGGTAGCGGTTGCTTAATCAAGTACCTCTACGCCTGGAGAAGTACGTTGCGTAGAAACAATTGTAGTGATTAAAAAAGTAAATGTCCAACTGTACTCTTTCTTGTTTTTTCAATCATATATATATATATACGTACACACACACATACGCACACACATACATACATACATGCATACATGCATACATACATACAGAGACCTAGAGAGATATAGACATGTACATACAAGAATAAATAACACAAAGAATGATCCAGAATTCTATGGAATGAAACAAAACAATCAGCAAACCGGAAACGGAAATGCAAAAATCTTGAGTGTGTGTGAAAAGACAGTTTACAAGTATGGAGTTAATCATTTCGGAGTCATTGAGTAGAAACTCGGTATGCTTGTGTGAATTTATGCTTATTAAAGAATAGAAGTTTGAATACATATATTTGTATAATAAAAGAAAGGGAACTAACGAAGCTATTGAGTGGTATTTAAGACCCCAATGAGTGGACTTCACGCCCTGGATTATACATTATTGTACTCATTCAACTGATGGTATGAGCGTAACACGCTCTTGTGTAGTAACCTTGATAAATTTGGGTCGATTTTGTTGTAATTGTGGTCGGTGTTGTTGCTGTTGTAGTTGTCTTTTTGTCCTTGTTGCTACTACTACTACTACTACTACTACTGTGGATGCGCAATGGCCCAGTGGTTAGGGCAGCGGACTGGCGGTCGTAGGATCGCGGTTTCGATTCACACTCCGGGCGTTCTGAGTGTTTATTGAGCGAAAACACCTAAAGCTCTACGAGGCTGCGGCAGGGGATGGTGGTGAACTCTACTGTACTATTTTACCACAACTTTCTTTCACTCTTTCTTCCTGTTTCTGTTGTACCTGTATTTCAAAGGGTCAGCCTTGTCACACTCTGTATCACGCTGAATCTCCCCGAGAACTACGTTAAAGGTACACGTGTCTGTGGAGTGCTCAGCCATAAGAAGATCATAGTCATGCTAAAACCAGCACCAGGCAAGCCATCTATCCCATCATTGATATATACATCAAGGGTGCAAAGTTAAATGCCGTAGTTACGTTTGTTT
>NC_068992.1:17085961-17092106 GCF_001194135.2 Octopus bimaculoides
ATATATATATATATATATATATATATATAATGCACTTGGGGAGGCACGTGATTCGTTTGGAAAGCTGGAATCAAAGCACTGGTCGCAATCAATCATCAAAGCAGCAAAGAAAGTTGATGTCTATCAAGTATGTGCCTTAGCTACGCTGTTAAAAGGATGCGAAACCTGGAACCTGGACAACGTACTGCAATCCTATTCCAACGCCTAGAGCAACTCCACCAGTGATTCTTGCGTAATATTCTGAAGATTTCATCGTAATCTCATGTGCCAGGTGTGAAAGTGATGCAGGTGGCGAAACTGACGAGTATCGAGTGCATGATTATGAAACACTAACTCAGATGGTCTGTTCATCTTATCTGTTAAGGAAAACACCTGCATACCAAAACAGGTGTTGTATAGTGAGCTGGAATAAGGAAACCGTCTCCGGTGTAAATCATGCCAGCCTTTCAAAGACAATCTTAACGGCACACTTCAAAAAGTTCAAAATCGATATCTGGGAAGATTTTGCATCAGGTGAAGATTGCTATGCATTTGCAATTCAAAAACACGGTTACATCCATTGAGTTCAAACATGCCGGTAAATATATAGATGTGAACCCTCCTCCTGAGAAGGTCACGAGAGAGTCTCTTTCATGTGAGCAGTGTGGCCGTGTCTGTTTTTCAAACGCAGGCCTACTCAGACACAAGACTGGTCACTGGGGCACCCTTGTCTACTAGTATGATATCCAGCATGAGATTTTCTTGCAGTGTGCGGGTTTGGCCAATGATATCACATGGCATTGTAGATCCCAACACCCAGATGCTCGGGCTGCTTCCGGTTGAGGGCGGCATTGACTTTTGGTTTATGTAGAATGACTTGTAAGTCCCTTGCAGGCAGGCTTTAGGATCCATATGATGCGTCAACAGTGATGGGAAAACCAAACCTGAGATTTTTCATTGAGTGAAATTTGTCTAGGAAGTGGTCTTACTCGATCGCAAGTTCACTTCCACCATATACGTCGGACTTCCACGCAGTCTTTGTCTGCCAAGTTCACTCACAAGACATTGATTGGCCTGGAGCTATAATAAATGACACTTGCCCAAACTACCACGCGGTGGGACTGAACCCAAAATCATATGGTTATATCAATCAACTTGCTATCAGTTAGGTACGTATGCAGTATTTCAATTGTATTTTGATTGAACAAGGAAACTGTAAATACTCTGTGCATGTGTATGTGTGTGTTTATCACCCACCCACCCACCGCTTCACAACCGGTGTTGTTTCGTTAACGTCCCCGTAACCTAGCAGTTCAGCAGAGGTGAATATAGTATAAGAACCAGACTTAAACTATACAAAAATAAAATAAAAAAATAAACATAAGTGCTAGAAGGGGTCAACTTTTCCAACAAAAGCCCTTCAAGGCGATGCACCAGCATGGCCGCAGTCCAATGGCTGGATCAAGTAAAAGATAATATATCATCTAATGCGTCATTCCTATTTAATGGACGGTCTGTGTGTGACGAGAGGGTTATTTGGCTACTATTTCTTGAAGCTCGTGCAATTTTTTTAGAGTATATCAAAAAACCTATTAATAATGGTTAACACTACGATGTGTGGTAATTAGCTAAGAGGATATCCCACCCGTTTATATTTCTTGCCGGGTGTTAATTAGAATAACAAACTGTTATCAAGTTATTTAATTAAGGTTATTTTTATATCGTGCGTGGCCCCACTTTGCTAGGTAATTATCAACAAGCGTAAAGAAACAAGAGTACCCGTGCCAGATACCATTCCTATCCAATGATGAAGAATTTCATTGAAAAAGTAAAACAGTTGGAGTCAAACGGAAGGGGAAATCTGTAGGGTGTTAGAGGGATCCTGTCACTTGTTAATCAACTGCTTAGAAATACAAGCCATATGTCGGAAAGTGTGTAAAGTTTCGGGCAGCACGTTTCAAAACCGTCTGCAACAAACTATCTGACAGATTTCCATTACTATCAGTATTATTTTTATTATTATCATTATTATTATCATTACCATTATTATTATTATTATTATTATTATCATTATTATTATTATTATTATTATTATTATTATTATTATTATTATTATTATTATTATTATTATTATTATTATTATTATTATTATTATTATTATTATTTGTAGTAGAGCAATCGTACTATTGTTGTTGTTTGTTGTTTATTTAATAATCTTGTTTAGTGGTTATTTATTTAGTGTTTAGTCAGTTTTGTTTTCGTATTTAAACTAATACTTCACTTATTTTCTGTTTCTTGTTCTTTTTTTTCTATGGAGTTGTTGTTGTTGTTGTTGTTGTTATTGTTGTTGTTATTTTTGTTGTTATTTTTGTTGTCGTTAGTTAGATAAGGTCTTCAGATATTTTCTTCCTCTTTCAGGAATTTTTGGTGTATTCTGAGCTAAAATAAAAATTCTTCAAAGGAATCCAAAAAAGGGAGAGTGTAAATTCCAGAAGCAATATAAAGAAAAGAAAAGAAAAGAGAAGAAAGGAAAAAGAGAGGGAGAGGTTGAGAGCGAGAGAGAGGAAGTGGTGTTAGATGTGAAAAAAAGAGATTTGTGGGTGGAAGGGGAGAAGGTTAATCTAGCTGACTTCATTAACGAGGAAAGCGAGCAGATAACACGAGGCGTGTTAAAATAGGTGTTCAGAGATAACGGACAGACAAAACAGGTTTTCATTTAACCAATATCAACTTTAGAACTCCTACATAATAATGGTTTCTAATTTAAGCACAAGGCCAGCAGTTTTTAAGGAAGATGGTTAGTAACTACCATCGACCCCGAATACTAAGCTGGTATTTTTCTTTTATCGACGCCGGAAGGATGAAAGACAAAGTGAACCTCGGAACTCGGAATGTAAACAACCAGAACAACTCAATGTTCTCAAAACTTTTCTATTTTAGGGACAATGCCGGCAATTTTGAGTGGAGGGGTTGACCACTGCCCCTAACACAAGTATATGGCTGGTACGTTATTTTTTTGACCCCGAAAGGGCAAAAGGCTAAGTTAACCTTAGTGAGATTCGAACTCAGAAGGTAGAGTCGAAACAAATGCCAGAATTTTTTTTTTTCCCGACACTCCAACGATTCTCCCATCGGGCCGTCCTCACATTTCCCTATAATAATAGTTACTAATTTTGGCACAAAGCCAGCAAGTTCGGGGGATGTAATCGACCTCAGTGTTCAACTGGTACTCATTTTATGTAAAACTGAAAGTATGAAATGCAAAGTCAACATCGGCACAATTTGAACTCAAAACGTAAAGATTAACGAAATGCCGCTAAGCATTTTAACTTCTCCATAATAATGCTTTCAAATTTTTCCACAAGGGCAGCAGTTTGGGAGGGATGGGATGAGTCGATTACATCGACCCCAGTGTTTAACTGGTACTTATTTTATCGACCCCGAAAAGACGAAAGGCAAAGTCGACTCCGGTGGAATTTGAACTCAGAACGTAGCGAAATATCGCTTAACATTTCGTCCAGCGCGCTAACGGTTCTGCCAGTTCGCCATAACATAACTTCTCCATAATAATGATCATGAAACCAACCAGAAAGAAATTCAGTTTGCTATCATGGAACCGTGAGTAACTGAAGCAAACTAAATCCATGGGTTAACGGACGTTTCGCTGGTTCGTCTTACAACCGAGTTAAATTTTGCCACGAATTTTACAGATTTTCGTAACCTATTAGATCCCTATTTTTCCATAACTTTAAAGAAATGATGCACAAATAACACCCCGGGCTGAGAGGCCAGTGTATAGAAGGTGAAAACCATGACTGGACACAATATTCTGAGAATGACATTATTACGAATGTCTGTGTTTTCGATTTCTTTTGGCATACACTGTTGATTCGACCAAACACATTCAGAGATGATAAGTTTCACAAAGTTACAGTTAAATATAATTAATTATTGAAGTCCTTTTAAAAGTTTACAGACACGTTTTACTTACCTAATATTCGACAGGTACTGCAGCATAAACCTCCAGGACTTTCGCATGTCTGGCGTGGACATTTCCGTATATTTCGACATGAGACTTTCCCGCTTAAATATGTGCGTCCCATTCGTACTTTGGTCACCTGGAAGAAAGACAATCCAATGTGTACAAGAATTACTATAATAGTTGCCTACAAGAATAGGTAAACACAACTGCAACCAGCAAGATTTCATATTGGAAAAGCAGAACATAAAGATAAGCGTTTTCTTGATAATTTTTGTATAATATTTCAAAACATATTCAAAGGAATAGTACACGAGAAAACAGGCGCGGATTACCATTTGTCAGAAGTGAGATGTAAAACTCAGCCTACCGGTTATTATGAATCTTATAGTTATAAGTGTATTAAAGAATGCTCTACATTTAGGTATTGAGTCCTGTAATTTAACACTCCACCGTGCATCAATAGAAATGTCATACATATACACAAACAGACATCCATCTGCCCACCTAATAGGTACATACATACATACATACATACATACATATACTTAAAACAAAATATACAAATCTGCACATATACATACGTGGCTCGATAGGTGCAGGAGTGACTGTGTGGTAAGTAGCTCGCTTGCCAACCACATGGTTCTGGGTTCAATCCCACTGCGTGACACCTTAGGCAAGTGTCTTCTACTATAGCCTCGGGCGGACCAAAGTCTTGTGCGTGGATTTAGTAAACGGAAACTGAAAGAAGCCCGCCGTATATATGTGTGTGCGCAATATCTATTAGACAAACGAGACAGTAAAACTCTTGGCGCTCCCCAAGATGCAACAGAAAATGTAGACTGCCATATTTTTGTGAAAGAGATCACACATGATTAGCAGCTGCCCCAAAATGTCATTAAGGTACTACCTCCCTATGTGACATGACGTTGTCGCAAAAACAATATACGATGCCTTTCGGTAAAAAAAAAAGACTGTATAAAGCGTCTCCCTGTTATTGAATACATACACAAACATCAACACAAAAAATACAGTATTCTTGTGAAAACATCTGTCAAGTGTAAACATAACAGACCGGATATTATTTATAAGGACAGACAAGAAAACGTATGTACCGTCATTGAGTTCAGCTGTCCTGCTGATGTGACTATCTGTTTGAAAATCAATAAGAGGATAACTTTGGATAATTGCTTTGAAACCTCCAGTTTTGATATTCAGAATATAAATTCAGATCTATACAAATTAATGATTGATACACTTGGATTTTTGAGTAAATGCCTAAGTAACAATCTGGGTAGGCTAGGGTTTGCAGAAAAAGCAATCAACCATTTAACTCGCTTGCTAAAAATACAATCTGTAGGTGGAACAGTTAGAATAAGACTTTTCTAAAGTTGAAAATGTGACATTGTTTTTTGTTATCTACATTCCAAAGACGGAGCTTTGTATTTTTGTTAGAAACCAGCTCCTTCATCAGAGGAAGAATTTAAATCATTAAAAACAGAAGAGAACAGAAATAAATACATTGTTTACATTATTTACATTTGACGGATATTTGTCCTCATCTTGTTTGTTGTTAAAACAACGTTTCGGCTGATATACTCTCCAGCTTTCATCAGATGTCTTGGTGAAATTTCGAACATGGGTTCTCATGCCTAAAGTAATTTTCGATGTTACTGTTGTGGTTGTTATTATTATTATTATTATTATTATTATTATTATTCAGGTCACTGCCTGGAATCGAACTCGGAACGTTGAGATTAGTACATATACATATGTACAAATATATATATATATATATATATATATATACAGAGAGAGAGGAGGGTAGAGAAAAGGAGTGAGAGAGACAGAGAGAAATACAGAAGGATATAGAGACACAGACAGACAGACAGACAGACAGAGGGTTCTGCAATTTATCACTTCTAGGTTGTGTGGTTAAACAGCTCGCTCTTTGAGAGCTTGTAGTTTCGGGTTCAGTTTCACAGTGCGGAACTTTGGTTGACAGAAAGTGTGTGAAAACCCGTCGTGTGTATGTATACATGTGTGCGCGCGCGCGTGTTGCTCAGGCACACAACTATGAGTTCAACGCATCTTATAGCAGAGACGGCTGTAAGCTAATGAAGCTCATAAGACAATCCTTTGTTCCTTTGCCACGTTCTGGTAAACGTATATATATATATATATATA
>NC_068992.1:17093402-17093934 GCF_001194135.2 Octopus bimaculoides
TATATATATATATACACATATGTATGTGTGTATATGCCTTGTCACCGAGTACACACGCGTTTATAAACATTTGTGTGTGCATATATATATATATATATATACTTAAATGTTTGTGTATGCTTTGTCATCAAGTACACACACACACATACACACACACACATATATATATATATATCTATATACGCACGCCCACAGTTATCACTTCACACACACACACACACATATGTATGTATATATGTATGTGTGTATGTATCTACGTATGTATAATTGCGTGCATGTATTATTCTTTTATTTGCTTCAGTCGTTTACTGCGGCCATGCTGGAGCACCGCCTTTGTTCGAATAAATCGACCCCGGAACTTATTCCTTGTAAGCCTAGTACTTATTCCATCGGTCACTTTTATCGAACCAGTAAAGTTACGGAGACGTAATCACACCAACATTGGTTGTCAAGCGATGTTGGGGTCAAACACAGACACACAAACACACACACATACACACACACACACACACACACACACACACATATATAT
>NC_068992.1:17095066-17098986 GCF_001194135.2 Octopus bimaculoides
ATATATATATATATATATATATATATATATATATATATATACACACACATATATGTATATACGTATGTATATAAATATATATATATATATATATATATATATTTATATATATACATGTATATGCATATATGCATACATATATATTCGTGTCTGTGTGTATATATACATACGTATTATTATTTTTATTATTATTATTATTATTATTATTATTATTATTATTATTATTATTATTATTATTATTATCTTTGTATGTGTGTGCGTTTGTTTACATATGTGTGTTTGTGTTTGTATACGTGTGGGGGTTTATGTTGCCACGACGCTGTTATTATTTCCTGTCATTCTAACCTTTTCACTCCCTCCCTCGCACCCACTCCCCTTCCCCACCACCACCTTATCTCTTCTGCTCGCCACATGACAATACAATCTCAACTGATTATATTCGGTAAGCTGGCTGAATCGTTAGCATACCAGGCAAAGATGATTTGGGGCATTTCGTCCGTCTTTGCGATCTGAGTTCAAATTCCGGTGAGGTCGACTTTACTTTCATCCTCTCGGGGTCGGTACAATAAGTTCCAGTTGAGCATTGAGGTTGCTATAATCGACTTTCCTCCACTCTCGAAATTGCTGGCCTTGTGCCAAAATTTGGAACCATTTTTATTATTATTATCATCATTATTATTATTATTATTATTATTATCATCATCATCATCATCATCATCATCATCATCATTATTATTATTATTATCATTATTATTATTATTATCATCATCATCATCATCATTATTATTATTATTATCATTATTATTATTATCATCATCATCATCATCATCATTATTATTATTATTATTATTATTATTATTATTATCATCATCATTATTATTAAAGCGATGGCAGTATCATTAGCACGCTGGACGAAATGCTTAGCGGTATTTCGCTCGTCGCTCCGACTTGAGTTCAAATTCCTCCGAGATCGACTTTACGTTTCATTTTTTTCGGGGTTGATAAAATAAGTACCAGTTGAACACTGGTATTATTATTTTTATTATTATTATTATTATTATTATTAATATTATTATTATTATTATTATTGTGGTGAGCTTATTGTTTTGTTTTTACTCCTCTCCTTGATGGGGGTGGGGTACAATTTATTTTCTGTTTCATCTGTTTATTCTTTGGTAATGACTTTGCTTACATATCTTCCTTTTTTCAACATCTTCAATGGCGGTAGATCTATTTAAAGTGGGTGCTCATTATATTTTTCTCGATCCCTAAGACTTATAAAGCCGCTTATCCGGTTGGCACCGAGATCACAATATTTCCCATGAACGGGACGCCGGTCCGTTGCAGGGTTCAAGGCCTGCAATTTTGAGGGGAGGGGCAAATCGATTACATCGGGCCTAAGTACTTCACTAGTATTTTCCTTTATCGATACTGAAAGCAAGGTTGACCTCCATATCATTTGAACTAAGATCATGAAGAGCTGGAAAAAATGCCTCTAAGCATTATATCCTCTGAGTTAACGATACTTCCATCTCGCAGCCTTAACGGGCAAATTGCTGTACGGTATTTAACCAAAACCATCCAACCATTTTATGTCTTGAGTTCAAATTCGATGTCATCTTCGCCTTTCTTGCTCTGGAGTTCCGTTCAAATCGTCTTCCCTACCTCAAAGTTGCGACATTTTGCCAACAATCGATAAACACCATCATTAATATTGTTGTATTGCAAGAGGGTCACAAACCGATATTAAACACATGCACTGGTTCAATTTCACTTCTTTTATTATCATTACTCAATTAGTTATTATTATTGTTGGTGTTGTCGTTATAAGGACTAGGGGGTTCGTGGAAATGCTGTTTCATAGATATTCTCCGATTTCGTGAAGAGATTTTTGTAATGAAATATTTCTATGCTCCTCTCAAAAAAATTCGCCGTAATGACAGTAGAGATTTCATATTAAGAAATTCTAACCTATATGCAACTTCAAAGTTTTACAGCCCACGTTTGTAGAGGCCTGGTTTAGAAATAGAAAATAAGAGCTGTAGATAGCCTCAATTTGTGTCACTGGCCGACATACCACCTTTTCCAGATTGTGTTTCTTATTTTTCCGGATGCTGTGGGTGCTAGTGAGAGCCTGTTTTTCATGCTTTCTTATCTATTTGGTGGTATATTGCCGCAAAATACAGCTACGCTGTTGTGTTCTAGATGTGAGCATCATCCTCTCTGATCATTTCTTTGCTCGGCAACAGAATCTTGTGCTTTGCACCATCTAATTTCTTGCCGCAATTTTAGACCCTTCATCAACTGTTTAGTTGATATTTGGATCGTGTTGTTGGCGTATTTAAGGAAAAGACGTCTGTGAATGCTAGAACATTTTAAAGTTATGTTGAAATGAATGTAAAGTAGCATGCAAACTTGTTTTAGACCAACGCATACGTCAAACTAATCCATCAACTGACCGTCCATGTTTAAGGCACATTCTATATCGATGTATAACCCCTCAACAATTGGCATTATTTTGGAATCTTTACTTTTTGTGGCCATAATTTGCATAAAACCCAGAATATATCAAAAGTGGCCTTGATGTCGATGAAGTGTAAGGACACTTGATGCCATTTTGTGCCTCTACTAGATTGACAAACAATTAAATTGATCCGCTTCCGCCATTTCTTCAGTTTAAATCTACATTTCTTTGAATACTTTTTGCTGTATTGACACATTGATTATCAACCATTTAAAATGCTAGTGTCAATCTGTTGGTCTCTTTGCTTTTTTCTAAATAACTAAATATTTTTTCTCTTTTTGGTAGAAGACCAGCAATTGGAAGAGAAAATGGGTTAGCGATTATATCAACCCCAGAGTTCAACTGTTAATCATTTCAATGACTCTGAAAATAGAAAAGCAAAGTTGTCCTCGGTGGTGTTTGAACTTAGGACATAAAGAGTCGCAAGAATTACCACAATGCATTTCGTCCATTGCGCTAATGATTCTGCCAGCTCACTGCGTTATACAATTCTAAATATTACGTGTAACATATCAACCATCTGTTCTCCTCTGATACTTTAGAGATGCTTTTATGTTTGGTCAGTCTTTTCATTAATTCTTCCATTTCTTCTTTTGTTATTTCTGCATAACCATCGGCGTCAAAGAGACCAACCGGGACTTCTTACCTTACTTCTGGATTGTGAAGGAATTTAGTCACGAAACGTAGTTTAAAAGGATCTTCCTTAGCTTGAAGTACTTCATATGTGCTTCTATGCCTGTAACCACCGGCATCCTTCGATTACACTGTACATTTTTATGACCTTTCCTTTCAATTTATGCACGATTCTTTCTTAAAATCAACTTCAATTACTTCTGTTCACAAGTTTTCGTTCTTTTCTATATAGAATGCTTGCATTTTGACTACTTCGTTCACTTCCTTGTGTCGTTGGTCTTTGATAATATCCTATAGATTGTTCACCATTAATTATGTTAGCATTACACCTCTGTTTCTGATATCAGGTCCTTCACTTGTTTCGAACCTTCAAACCGAAGGGATATTCGATTATTTCATTGGGCGTGTTTCTTTCAAACATAAACAGATTTCATTTCTGTCATCAGTTTCAAGATGGAACGAAGATGTGATATAGTCTCCTGGATATATTCCAAGCTTTCTAGTCAGGCATTTGTCCACAAATCGTATCCTCTTGGTATATTGCGTGATTTTCTTTCACTTTTCCCGTGCGACTACCAAATTTGTCAAGACCAGAGAATTCTTTTCAAAAACGTATTCGCTCTAGTGTTTCTCTTTATGCTTTATGTCCGTCTCACTTTCCAAGATGATAGGCGCCTCAATCAAACCATCACCAACACACACACACACACACACACACACACACACACACACACACACACACACACACACACACACACACACA
>NC_068992.1:17099154-17099443 GCF_001194135.2 Octopus bimaculoides
ATATATATATATATATATATATATAGCACATGTGCCGAAGTGTAACTTAAAAAGCCCACCTCTTTCATGGATATATAGGGATAAACAATCGTCTATGTACTATGCTGAATACAAGGAGTGTTCGTCGGGGTATGTTGATTTTTTGTTTATTTTTATGTGTCTTGACCATACGTGTACTGATGAATAAAAGATGCAGATTACAGCGTTGATTATGAAATCATTGGTTTACCGTTAGGTTAAAAGTTTTTAGGAGGTTAGCTTTGAAAGTTGCATTCCCTCGCGATCGGTA
>NC_068992.1:17100235-17105414 GCF_001194135.2 Octopus bimaculoides
GTGAAATGATGCATCACTACACATGTTGATGCCCAGATCTCTAACTGTTTGTTGTTCTGGGATTGCAGTACCTCCAGGCCCTGTGTATGCCAGTTGGGAGGTACTTGTGGTCTTGTAGCGCAGTACTTGACATTTTTTTGCATTGAACTGCATATTATTTTGCTCTGCCCACTCATATATTGCATTTAGGTCATTCTGCAGGCTTACAATATCATCAGGATTCTTTATTGCCTGAGATATCTTTGTGTCATCAGCATAGCTAGTGACAGTGGCTCTCCGCGTGACCGTGGGCATGTCCAGAAGGGCCACTATGAACAGTAGTGGCCCCAGAACAGTTCCCTGTGGAAAACCGCTCAATATTTCTGTTTCCCTAGATATATATATATATATATGTGTGTGTATATTAAAGAGTTTCCTGCAGCTTACGTCTACTGAACTCTATCATCAACAAAATAGTGAAACAATCTCCTAAAGATATTGTAGAAAACAATTGTCTGAGATGTGACGCAGTGGTTTTGAACTCAAAAACTACTTGGCTACAAACCAAACTTCTTCACCACTCAGCCATAACTACGTACATATCTCCTAAAATGCACAACACAGAGAGAGAAATGTGTGTGTGTGTGTGTGTGTGTGTGTGTGTGTGTGTGTGTGTGTGTGTGTGTGTGTGTGTGTGTGTGTGTGTGTGTGTGTGTGTGTTCTGGTGACAGAGTGTTCGAGAAAAATTACTTCACACACCACAGAGCATACGAGTTTCTTTATCGCATTTACGAAATAGCTCTACTGTTTCTGACTGGTTGTATGCTATTGCTTCAAAATCTATATAGGCCCAACGACCACAATAATGAGGGCCCCACTGCGATAACCACGGCTGAATAAACAATACAACTAACGCCACCTGTGCTTTAAATATTCAACATAGTTCTTCTAGTTTTTTGGGGATGAACGCATGGGGTTTTTTGGGGGTTTATTTTTAAGACTACACAGGAGATAGAATGGTCGATTGAATCGAGCTTAGGAATATTGCAGGTACTCATTTTATTGACTCCGGAAGGATGGCATGCAAAATGCAGCCAAGCGGAATTGTGTGAGTGTGTGCGCATGTGTGTTGGGGAGGGCAAATACACGCCACACACACACACAAATTTATCAATGTATCTCTCTCTCTCTCTCTCTCTATATATATATATATAGAGAGAGAGAGAGAGAGAGAGATTGATAGATAGATTGATAGATAGATAGATAGATAGATAGATAGATAGATAGATAGATAGATAGATAGATATCTGCATATTTATGTGTGCATGTATGTATCTTAATAGATATTCGTATATGCACGTATATATATATATATAGACACACAAATAAATGCATATACATATACAGTTATATCTATACATATGTGTGTGTGTGTTTATATAGATATATATAGATTAGATACTCATATATATATATATATATATATATATATATACAATATATACATATATACATTATATATATATGTATATATATATATATATATATATATATATATATATATATATATATATATATATATATATATATATATATATATATATATATGAGTATCTATACACACACACACACATATATATATATATACATATATATATATAATATATATGCATATGTGTGTGTGTATGTATATTGAAGTGTGCGTGCGGGCGAGCGAGCGTGTGTGCGTGCCTGTGTGTGAGTGTGTACCTTAGAATAATAAATGCAACACACCAACAGAACAGCACAAGTCATCGGGACATAACTTGTGCTCTTAACAATTCTTTTCAACCAACAAAATAACTTGCTAAACCCTTTACTGCTTTTTCTCTGAATATATTCGGCATTTTCTCTTTTTTTTTTCTTTCTTTTCCTTATGTCTTTTCTTCATTCTTTCTTTCTGTCATTTTCTATCTCTCCTTGTGTCTATGTTTTTTGTTTTTTGTTTTCTTGTCATTGTTTACACAAAGACACAGTCTACTTCGTTTATGGTTGTTTTATGAACCACAAAACGATTAGCGGGGTTAATTTTTTCACACAGACTGGCTAAACGCCTATGTGCTGATGTGAACGGTTATTTATGTGAACGCACATAACACACACATGTCTGAATGTGTACGTGTGTTCGGGTGTGTGGTATCCACGAAGAAAGAGAATTATGTGATATATACATGTATACATATATATACATATATATGTGTGTATATATATATATATATATATATATATATATATATATATATATATATATATATATATACATATATATACATATATATATATAATATTTATATTTATAAATCTATAGAATTATACACGTTTGAATATGTATATGGGTGTTTAAGAATATATACATTGGTATTTAAGCACTATGTTACATATCCCAGGGCCCCAATAATTACAGGTATAATCCTGAGCTTGTAATCTGGATAGAGTAACTATAGATTTCTCAATAGTTCAGCGTGGGTATTCTCTTTTTCACTGATCTTCAGCTTTATGTTAACACCCACTAGGCCGCTAGTCTCCACAACAGTGTACAGTTTCTCATGTATGTAAGTACGTATGTATGTATGTGTGTATGTATGTATGTATTATGTATGTATACATATATATGTATGTATGTATGTATGTAAACTGCACTCTGTTTCTTGCAGTTTTAATCTTACTGTGATCTCATCACAGTAAAATGTTCCTCCGGTCATTCAAGGAGGCTCATTCTTCTTCTGTGTGAGCCTAGTGTTTTCATTGGTCCGTATGGTTAGGTGGTGTCTCTTTCTATTGTTGTGCTGTCGCTTCACATTACCCAACTCATTGTTTATTGTTATTTATATATATATTCGTTGGTTTCGTTACGATATCCAGTTTATCTAGATTGTTAGTTCCCATGGGTCAAAAATACGTGTTGATTTGTATACATTGGTCAATATGCATACACATAGGTGTGTGTGTGTGTGTGTGTGTGCTGAAACGAGATTAATATTCTAAATCAAGGTTGAATGGGGCTCAGTCCTGAGACTACGAATAGAGGTTATTGTACAATTCGTGTTGACAGGGTTTTTAAGTTGCGCCAATATGTTGTCAGACGAAGCGTGACGTTCCAGTGGGCTTCAGTCTTATTGCACGCGCACGCCCTATAGATATACATACATACATGCATACATACATACATGCTGAGACCCCCCCCCCCTTCGGTCATGACTGACCATGGGATTGCACCTAGAAAATTACCCTCGGAGGCACAAGTCCGGGCAAGGTTGTTTATGGAAGACCAGCAGTCGCCCATGCGTACCGGTCTCCCCTCTCCACGCCACCAGTGTTATCATAAGCTCGACGTTCTAACCACTGAGCCATGCACCTTCACTCATATATACAAACTTACACACACACACACATATTTATATATATATATATATATATATATATATATATATATATATATATATTATATATATATATAGTTGATATTTATAGAAAACAAAAAACGAAGACAGGTGTATGAACAACAAGCAAGTGCATTAGTTTGACGGTCGGGAAAATGAAAAAGCCTTTTACGTTTCGAGCCTACGCTCTCCAACAGAAAGGAATTAGAGAAAATAAACAGAGGGGATGAGAGAAAAAAATATTTTAGATTTCAGCGGTCCAGCTGAAATATATATATATATATATGTATATATACGAAACTATCTTGATATATTATTTACGCCTCCTGCAAAATGCTTAGCGGTATTTCGTCTGTCTTTACGTTCTGAGTTCAAATTCCGCGGAGGTCGACTTTGCCTTTCATCCTTTCAAGATCGATAAATTAGGTACCAGGTGCGTACTGGGGTCGATCTAATCGACTAGCCCCGCCTCCCAAAATTTTCGAGCATTGTACCTAGAGTACAAAAGATTATTTACACCTCCTTCTCTATAAAAAGGATTTTTAGATCGAAAACTTACAATAAAACTATGTTCAATTTATATCAATTTTATAGCTTGCATATCTATCTAAATTTCAAATTTTGTCACAATGCTTTAAGTTTATTTGAAATATTCCAACAAATACAACCACACGATCGAACCTAATTCTCATATAAGCTATTTGCAGTTAAATCGCTCTTTTGTGTTGAAAATGAAGAAAATCTTACATTCAATTTTATCCACTACATTGTTGTAGGACGCAACGTAACGCTGGGGATCGAAATCGCGAGCCTACGATCGCGAGTCAAATATCCTTATCACAAAGCCATGCGTTTTTACCAAACAGACTAAAGGAGGAATTTCAACAAATATTTATCAATGTGGCTGTGTGGATAAACGCAAGCGTGGCTGTAATAAATAGCTTGTTTACCAATCACATGGTTCTAGGTTCAGTCCCACTGCGTAGCACCTTGGGTGAGTGTTTTCTACTATAGCCTCAGGCCGACTAAAGCCCTGTGAGTGAATTTGGTAGACGGAAACTGCAGCAAGCTCGTCATGTGTGTATGTATGTATGTATATGTTTGTGTGTCTGTGTTTGTCCCCTACCATGGCTTGACAGCCGATGCTGGTGTTTATATCCCCGTACCTTAGCGGTTCGGCAAAAGAACCGATAGAATAAGTACAAGGCTTACAAAGAATAAGTTCTGGTGTTGATCTGCTCGACTAAAGACGGTGCTCCAGCATGACCGCAGTCAAATGACTGAAACAAGTAAAAAGGTAAAAGAACAAAATAGGCGCATGAGTGGCTGTACCGTAAGAAGCTTGCTTCCCAACCACATGGTTCTGGGTTCAGCTAAAAGATGGGATGCTGAATTTAAATCACTATGTTGCCTTGAGGCGAAGGTAAAACTTGACAAACTGCTTCTCCCTTTGTTGTTGGACTACCGTGATCTTTGTTTAAAAAAGAGAGGTTATGACTGTGATAAAATAATGAAAGCAATATTTACTAAGCAAATGAGCACTAATATATACAAAGAAATAATTAGACGTATAATATAAAAATTATTAGAATTGGGACTCTAATGTTAAAATATTATCGAGGGGATAGCAGAAAACCGCCCGGGGGGAGGGGGGCAGTCTTTCTGCTAGTATAAATAATGATGATTCTATAATTAATGAATAACAATAATATAGATGGCTAATTAGCAAAAAAGCCAAAAGCAAATATATAAATAAGGGTACTATATAGCACCAGTTTTAT
>NC_068992.1:17107449-17108969 GCF_001194135.2 Octopus bimaculoides
GAGCATGTGATGACCGCTCAATCAGAGACCTTGCGTCAACTCTGTTGGGCGGTAGCTATGTTCGCGACTGGGCTGGCCTATACATACATACATACATACGTACGTACATACATACATATATAACTGCATGTGTGTGTGTGTGTGTGTGTGTGTGTGTGTGTGTGTGTGTGTGTGTATACCTTGAGTTCAGATTCTCAACTCATGTTGGAGTCGTAGTGCCGGAGACTCGTCAAACGGTTTGCCTCGGGCATCTGATTTCTTCCGGGTTGAGTTGAAAGAATGACAGAAAATGAAATCGAAAGAGAAAATGAATGCCGAAAAGAGTCCAATAGAGGAATGGTTATTATATTTATCTAAGCCACGATAATTAATAAAAGGCTAAGCCGAACTATGGGTGGGGAGAACAGAAAGGAAAACCACAAAACATAGGCGCAGATATTACTGTGTGGGTGAGAAACTAGCTGTGCATCAGTACGTTGTTTCGTTTAATACCATGGTATGGCACCGTGGGCAAGCGTCTTCTACTATAATCTCGGTCGACAAATACCTTGTGAGGGAATTTGGTACATGAAAACTGTGTGGAAGCCTTCGTATATGTATATGTATATTTATATATATATTAATGTTTGTTTTTATGCTCAGTTATAATAAAAATGATTCTACGTTAATCTGAAGGATTACTCCATATTTTAACAAGAATAGTATTGAAAGGGAGTTCGAAGTTTTGGCCAGCTAAGCTATGATCGGACTATATATATATATATATATATATATACCCACACACAGACAACAGGCTTCTACAGAGAGTTTGCGTGCGTGTTCGGGCACGCGTGCGTTTATGTGGTGGTGAGAGGGGGGTTACCTGCCAACCATTTGGTAACTGGTTTTGTTTACACCTCCAAAACTTTAGCAAAAGAGATTTATAGAACATGTACCAGGTTTTAAAAATAAATAAATAGGTGCAGACGTAGCTATGTGGTAAGAAGCTCGCTTTCCGACCAAATGTTTCCGGATTCAGTTTCACTGCGTGTCACATTGAGAAAGTGTCTTCTACTAAAGCGTCGGGCCGACCAAAGCCCTGTGAGTGAATTTGGTAGGCAGAAACTGAAAGAAGCACGTCGTCCATACATATATATATATGTATATATATGTACTTGTTTGTCTGTGTTTGTCTCCCCACGATTGCTTGACAACCGATGCTGGTGTGTTTACGTCCCCATAACGTAGCGGTTCGGCAAAAGAGACTGATTGACTAAGTACTAGGCTTACGAAAAATAAGTCCAGGGGTCGATTTGTTCGACTAAAAGCGGTGCTCCAGCATGGCCGCAGTCCAATGACTGAAACAAGTAAAAGAATAAAAGGAAGAAAATATAGGCGTGGCTTTTTGGTAAGAAGCTTGCTTCCCAACCACATGGTTCCGGGTTCAGTCCCGCGTGGCACCTCTACTATAACCTCGGCCTGACCAAAGCCTTCTGAGTGGATATGGTAGACGGAAACTGAAAGAAGCCCGTCGCATATAT
>NC_068992.1:17110705-17111339 GCF_001194135.2 Octopus bimaculoides
TATATATATATATATATATATATATATATATATTATACACGCTTGTTTTGTCCGCATGTAAAAATAAGAATATCTGAATTCACATATATCATACATATACGATCATTTACATGTGCCTTTTATTAAAAGATGTATACATGTACATGTATGTGTGTATATTTGTTTATACGCACGCTTCTATGTGTATGTGTATGTACGCGTGAATGTCCATGCGTGTGTCAAAATAACAAGAATCTCAGTAAACAAATAGATAAGATAATAGAAAATACACGACAAAAAAAATGTTTCATTCGATATGTATATACTTGAGCATACTATAAAAATCTTATGATGTGTTCGCCAGACTAAATATTCTGCTTGGCTTGTAAGCAAAATTCAGACATTTTGGTTTCGATCTGAGAAAAGAATGGCGATGTAAGGAGCGAATGACGGGAAAGTGTCTTGGAGACAGGTATGTATATGTTGTTAATGTTTCTGTGAGGTATGTGTTTGTAGGAAAATTACACTAACTTCCGCATGAGAAGATTACGCTTACGTTTGATATCGCAGTTAAAAGATCCAGTATTTCTATTAATGGTTCATGCTTTCGGTTGTATTGTAGTTTCTTTACTCTTTCTTCATCCACACACACACA
>NC_068992.1:17111349-17111810 GCF_001194135.2 Octopus bimaculoides
AATGGTTCATGCTTTCGGTTGTATTGTAGTTTCTTTACTCTTTCTTCATCCACACACACACACACACACATACGTTTACATGTACAAACGATGTGCAAACGATAAGGATTAAGTACTCATCACAAGTAGCAAAGTTTAGTCTTGTTTAAAGCTAAAACTTTCATCTGTGTACAGACTAATTTTCCCCATATCTCTAAAGTCTTTGAAGACGGTTTACATATGCAAACACATATATATATATATATATATATATATACACACATATAGGCGCAGGAGTGACTGTGTGGTAAGTAGCTTGCTTACCAACCACATGGCTCCGGGTTCAGTCCCACTCCGTGGCACTTTGGGTAAGTGTCTTCTACTATAGCCTCGGACTGACCGAAGCCTTGTCAGTGGATTTAGTAGACGGAAACTGAAAGAGCCCGTCGTACATATGTGTATATATATATATATATATATAT
>NC_068992.1:17112174-17112982 GCF_001194135.2 Octopus bimaculoides
TGTGTGTGTGTGTGTGTGTGTGTGTATTTGTCCCCCCACCATCGGTTGACAACCGATGCTGGTGTGTTTACGTCCCCATAACCGTAGCGGTTCGGCAAAAAGAGACCGATAGAATAGAATAAGTACTAGGCTTACAAAGAATAAGTCCTGGGGTCGATTTGCTCGACTAAACGCGGTGCTCCAGCATGGCCGCAGTCAAATGACTGAAACAAGTAAAAGAGACATATATATATATATATATATATAGCTATAAATATATACACATATATACCTATTTGTATATGAATGTACGAGGGGATGCTGAAAAGTTCCTGGCTTCGGGTAAAAGAAAATACTGGCGGATCATTTAATTATGGTTTATTCAACATATTTTCTTCTCACATTCACACAGTTTTTCTAAGTCTTGTAAAAGAACTCAGAAGATTGGGCCTCCAATCAGGCCCAATACCTTTAAAGCCAGGAGCTTTACAGCACCACCTCATATGTGTAAATACATATGTGTGTGTATGTATGTATGTATGTATGTATGTATGTATGTATGTATGTGGTGTTGTTGATTTCGTTGGCAACAGTGTTTGCTTATTCGTTGACTGATCATACATTTGTGCTAAACACTACGCGAGTGGAGACTGAACTCAGAACACAGATAGACCAATCTGAAACACTCTTAAGCATTTGTTACGGCACTTTATACGAATTCTTCCATCATCTACCGCCCTAGTTGTTACAGAACTAATAATAACACAAGTAATTTTTCGAAGACGAAGCTTATGTAACTTAATATAATATAATATGACATGTGCACATA
>NC_068992.1:17113697-17116171 GCF_001194135.2 Octopus bimaculoides
AGAGAGAGAGAGAGAGAGAGAGAGAGAGAGAGAGAGAGAGAGAGAGAGAGATGCATATACGCATATTGTATTTTACATTCATGTATAATATAGACATCCATATTTATATATACATTTACACACAGACACACACATACACATACATGTGTATGTGTCTATATGTCTATCTATCTATCTATATATATATATATATGAAGAATTGAGATTTATCATAACTAAACGAAACATGCTTTATGTCCCTGTCTTAAAACGAATGTGTGGAGACGCAATGGTCCAGTGGTTAAGGCAGCGGACTCGCGGTCATAGGATCGTGGTTTCGATTCCCAGATTGGGGTTGTGAGTGTTTATTGAGCGAAAACGCCTAAAGCTCCACGAGGGTCCGGCAGGGTGTGGTGGGGAACCCTGCTGTATTCTTCCACCACAACTTTCTCTCACTCTTTCTTCTTGTTTCTGTTGTACCTGTATTTCAAACGGCCAGCCTTGTCACACTCTGTGTCACACCGAATCTCCCCCGAGGACTACGTTAATGGTACAGGTGTCTGTGGAGTGCTCAGCCACTTGCACGTTAATTTCACGAGCAGGTTGTTCCGTTGATCGGATCAACTGGAACCCTCGTCGTTGTAACCGACGGAGTGCCAAAACAAATGCAAACTGGCGAAATCGTTAGAGCGCCGAAAAGATATTCTTTTACGGGCATTTGTTCTGGTTCTTTACGTTCGGGGTTCAAGTTCTACCCTGGCTAATTTTGCAATTCCTACTGTTGGTGTCGATAAAATTTAGTACCAGTGATGTACTGAGATCGAGAGTATTGACTAATGGCCTCCCTTCAAAATTGCTGACCCTGTTCGCTAAATTAGAAGCATTTATTATTCGACCACGGAAGAAGTGGTGAAGCTGACACTGGCAGCTTCCATATTGTTTTCGTATTTACCTCCACCCCAATGGTTAGCTTTGAAATTGGTTTCGTATACTCTTGTTCTACAACTATGGCTACTACTCCATTACAATTATAACTACCACATTTACTAGTTGTTAAAGTTTATCACTGTAGATTTGTCTATAGAGTTCAAAGCCACCACAGAAAGTTACGACATTTCTATGTTTTTTTTTCTTTCTATCTTTGATTGCTTTATTTACATAGACGTATTCGTATTTGTATACGAAACGTTGTCACTTCCGATGCTGGTTCTGAACTCTATAAAAAATATCTAGAGATAAACATAAAAATAAAACATCGCACTGCTAACACAAAAGCAAGGTTAAATATTGACTCGTAAACCTTTGAAATATTCTTGGTAGTATATTATGTATGCAAAACGAAATACTCTGACCTTACAAGTAAATAACAATTACTAAATACCAATTCTCATCATCGCTACCAAAATTGCCAACTACGACTACTAATAAATTATAATGGTTTCAAATTTTGCCAGAAGGCCAGCAATTTCCGGGAAGGTAGGGTGAGTCGATTACATCGAGCCAAGCACTCAACTGGTACTTATTTTATCGATCCTGAAGAGATGAAAGGCAAAGTCAACCTCAGCGGAATTTGAACTCGAAATACCGTTAAGCATTTTGCCCGCTGTGTTAACGATTCTGTCTGTTTGCCTGTAATAATAATGACCCATTCTACTAAAGGCAGAAGGCCTGAAATTTTGCGGGAGGTGACTAGTCGATTACATCGACCCAAATGTTTCACTGGTACTTAATTTATTGAGCCTGAAAGGATGAAAGGCAAAGTCGACCTCGGCCGAATTTGAACTCTGGACGTAAAGACGGACGAAATGCCACTAAGCATTTCGCCCAGCGTGCTAACGATTCTACCAGCTCACCGCCTTAATGATAACAATAATAACAACAACAAATAATAATAATAATAATAATAATAATAATAATAATAATAACAGTTTCAAATTTTAGCAAAAGACCAGTACCTTCAGGTGATAAGTCGATTACATCGACCCAGTACTCAGTTGGTACTCATATTATCTACCTCGAAAGTATGAAAGGCAAAGTCGACTTCAGCTGTGTTTGAACTCAGAACATAAACACTAGCGAAATGCCGCTAAATATTTTCCCGGCGTACTAACGATTCTGACAGCTCGCCCCATTATTGTTTCAAACTCAGGCACAAGGCCAAGAATCTTTAAGGGGAGCGGGTTAGTCGATTACATCGACCCCAAATATAAAATATTTCTGTTGACAGCAGTATTAAATTCATTTCCCGATGGTTACACAAGTAAAGCCACTTCAGTTGACACCGATACGTTATTATTTTAACGACTCTGGGGAGTTGCAAGGGAAACCAACACCTACATAGTAGAACTCAACTACACATAAACATAGTCATCAACAAATATATATATATTTGTGTGTGTGTCTGTGTGTTTGTGTCTGTGTGTGTGTCTGTATACATACACACACACATATATAAAAACATATATATATGTATATATATATATATATATATATAT
>NC_068992.1:17116860-17120289 GCF_001194135.2 Octopus bimaculoides
TATATATATATATATATATATATGATATATGTATTATTATATATACATATATATAATATATATTATATATATACATCATATATACGTATTATTATACATATATATATTTAACATACATACATACATACATACATACATAGTGTATGTACGAGTGTATATGCGTATGTGCATCGTAGCGCATGTCCTTTGAGGAGATGTGTGAGTGTAACGCGTGTGCTTGTAAAATTCTTTGTTTTTCTTTCAATTCTTTGATTTTGGATTTTCTTGTATTTATTCAAGCAAGCGTCACATGCCTATAGCCAGTGAATGCCATCAAAGGAGAGTACCAAAAGCATGGAAAGACGAAATTATGAAATTTCTTTTGAAGTTTGAAATGAAACTTGTGTCAGTTACTGGAACAACATGAAGAGGAAACCAAAGCGAATTTTCTTTCTTTCACGACCCTGAAAACAACCTTTCTTAAATAAATAAACGAACGATATGGTCAGTCTGCTACTCACCGGAAAACATGTACATTTGACGCAGTACTTCATGTCCGCTT
The DNA here is from genome assembly GCF_001194135.2 of Octopus bimaculoides. NCBI lineage: Eukaryota > Metazoa > Mollusca > Cephalopoda > Octopoda > Octopodidae > Octopus > Octopus bimaculoides. Next base: position 17,117,402 of record NC_068992.1, read on the forward strand.
CCTCCATTTCCAAACTCCATTTTTCTTCTAATTTGTATGATTTCCCTCCCAAAATGCAACCTGTAAAGAAACGGAATGTAACTGTTAGAACAGTGCTCCTCAAAACTTTTCTTTTTTCAACTCGACCACTCTTTAACGCTGTGAAGAAATATGGAGGAAAACATTGCTGGTGACGCTTATCAACAGTTTCTCACAATTACCAGTTTATTGAGAAGGGTCTAAAGTTAACAGCAGCTCAGACTGAAGGAACAAGTCCATGACCAAAAGCATTCCAATTTGATTGTCTACTTAGATATATCAAGTATTACATTATCTAATATATCGTTTCCTTCTTTCAAGATAGAAAAGTGTGGTTTAGAGGAAACTGACTGTTATTTCTAGCAGGTCATGCGATGACATATAGCAATCATGAGCAAACTGCAGCTCAAGCGACTCTCTGAATGGTACGCCTAAGTAATAATTAGCTTGAATCTTTTTAGTAGTGCGGCCCGCCTGATGATGAGTCATGTCTCATACGGCCCGCTTCTCATAAAAAGGCAGTCCACGCCAGACATAGAGACTACTATTTTGGTTAACGATAACAACAGGTGCTAAATTAGCTGCCCTAACCACTGGACCTCCACTACTCTAGACACTCTGATACTTTTAACACACCCTTTTGAATTGCTGAATCAAAGTAGGAGTTCCTCAAGAGGTTGTCAGAAAGATAGCAACGGTACCGAAGAATAGTTTCCCTTCAACATTGAGTAATGAGACTGATGGTCTTTGACTTTATTACTTTTGGAATCCCCGCCCCTCCTGCATTCCTCCACTGCTGAGCCACCCAGCCTTTCTACCATATCATCCTCTAGATCCCACATAGAGCAATTTAAAACAGCTCTTGAAGGTACTGCCATTTTATTAGCAGTTCTTGTAAGGTACTGCAATCAGCCCAGCGGGTTCATCTGCTTTTCCATTCTTCACCACCTCCGCGGTCAATTTCCAGCTAGTCTCTATCTCATTACCTTTTAGTACCGATGCAAATAGAATAATCAAGGAACTGCAGTGTTCTGGGCTTTAGTGCCTGGAAATATAACTGAAGGAGTTTGAGGTGGATGCTGATCTTATCTTAAGCTCCTGTCTGAGTTGATGGATTCTATTGGCGCCGTTACTCATAATACATAAAGGTTTCGCTGTTTTCTTCTCCAATTCGAACATTTCAGTCGTTATATTCATAATTCTTTCTGCTAAAGGCACAGAGTCTGAAATTTGGGGACGGGGAGTGGACTAGTCGATTACATCGACCCCAGTGTTTCATTGGTACTTAATTTCTAGACCTCGAAAAGATGAAAGGCAAAGTCAACCTCGGCGGAATTTGAACTCAGAACGTAGCGACGGACGAAATACCGCTACGCATTTCGTCCAACCTGCTAGCGATTCTCCCAGATCGTCGCCTTTAGCTGTTGCATCGAGGATGCAGTGAATGTCCTTATCAAAACGGCTTTCATCTACTTCCTTGTTAGTTTGATACCATTTCATCTGGCAAAGTTCTATTGCTCTGCGTAGGTCTGAAGCTTGCAACGGCTAGATATTCTGGGAACTGCGGATAGACTACGAGCCAGGCCTTTCCAGCATCTCAATAGGGCTGGTTCCTGTGCGCTGAGGTACTTGCAATATGTTCATGCATTTCATCTTATCCTAGAGGATTTGGGGATCACGCAGATTCTTGAAAACCTCCTCACAACCACAGTTCCTGTATATTGCTGATATTCTATTGCCCATTACTCGTTTTCACTGTCCGATAACTTTTCTCACATTTTGCTCTTGGAAATCTCCAGGATTAATATTTCTTAAGTTGATCTGTTCTACGTTTTTCCTTTCACGATAAGCAGATCGGTTGCTACCTCTCACTGTCACACTGTTGTCACTAAGCCCTGTCCGTTGTCTCTCCAAATACCACAACCTTGTTCTTGATTGTCAACCAACGTCTCGCTGGTAGCCACTGGTCAATGAAGTATATATATTGGCATGTGTGTATATAGAAATATATATTGAGAGAGACGGAGAGAGACAGACAGACAGACAAAGATTAAGAATGAAAAGGGAAGAAAGAGTAATTTATATGAGTCTGTGGGCGTGACGTTTCGAAAGGCTGCAAGAAAGGGAGGGGAAGCATTGGCAGTAAACACACTACAATACAAACATATGTATACATGCGCATATATATATATATATATATATATATATATTCATATACATATATATATATATATACGTATATATATATATATATATATATATATATATATATATATATATATATGTATATATATATATACATATACATGATATACGTGTATATATATACATATATATACGTGTATATATACGTGCATATATATATACATATATACATACATATATATGTGTATATATACATATGCGTATATATATATATATGCATACACATACATACATATACACACACACACACACACATATATAAATATACACACACATATACATGTATGCATATGTGTGCGTATCAGTGTGTCTATACACACACACACATACACACGCACACACATGCAGACGCGGGGCGACAACGGTACTGGAGACACCCATTGTCAGTAGGGGTTGATATAAGGAAATAAAATGTGATTCCAGCGAACGTGGAACACATACCTTGACAGTTTTACAGCTCCTTAAGTTAAGAGGGTAGCTCCGTGGTTGCGATGGTAGTGGGTCGGGTGGAGTGATATTCTGGCGGGTGTGTCAGGTAACAGTGACCAGCGGCAGTTTATATATATATATATATATATATATATATATATATATATGAACATAATATATATATACATATATATAACGTATACAAAAAAGCATGTGTGTATATATATATATATATA
>NC_068992.1:17121008-17123276 GCF_001194135.2 Octopus bimaculoides
TGTGTGTGTGTGTGTGTGTGTGTATATATATACATAATTGCAGCTTGGAATGTGTTTAGAATCAGCACAGAATTTTGTCAGTGAACAGGTCGCGGTTTCAAAGCGACGAAAATATTTTGACAAATTAAATTTAAATGTTGAAGTGAATCTAACGGTTTTTGTGTGTTTTTAAATGGCTTATAAACACCTTCCACGCTGCAGTTGTATTCCTTTCAGCGCGAACCCCGAAATTACGACCCCAGAATTACGAACCAAGACGAAGTTTAATGCCCTTATGAATGGAAGACATGGCCATGTTGGTCTCAATTGTAGAGAAATGGCGTTGCTTTGCCAAGGAGCACACGGAGACTGACGGACAGGTTTTTTATAGGGTGATTTTTTTCTTTTTTATGGCCAGTGCCTTCGGAATATCCTGGGAATCACTTGGTGTGGTGACATCACAAACGATGAAATCATGAGAAGAGCTGGCCAAAATAAATGGCAAGACATCATCGGAGCTAGACGAAGGAAGTAGGCTGGGCCATGTATTGCGCTTACCGTGAGAGAGACTAACGAGTACATCCGTGGACAGTTGAAGGAGGAAGGAGAAGAAGGGGTAGGCAGTGAAGACGTGACAAATGACTGTGCGGAAAGACTTGACCGAGATGGGTTTCACCTACCTGAGAAGAAGGATGAAGTTTGGCTCCGAATGATACCGCTCGAAGAACTAATTATGCACGATGCAATCTGAGCGAACGGAGATAACATTATACGTCATCTTCATCATATCATCATCATCACCATCACCATCATGTCACAGAACGAGTACTGTATTTGCTGACATATGAGATTTACTTTTTCCCAAAAAAGTATCACAAAAAATCTCCCAATATTACATACTTTAATCCACTAAAATCATTCTTCCCTGAATATGCACTGCTGAGGTCAGGGTGTGTCTGCAATATCCGTGCGTGTTTTATGCCATCAAATACTCTGCTTTCGATAGCAGGAGCTATTAACTGATCCATATTGATATATTTCTATAGGACATCCGAAAAATTGTATGTTTTTTGTTTGTTATTTCTGTTTCCATTTATGGATTTATTGATCATTTTAGTAGTTTGTTCGCTATTTTAAAATTTTCGATTACGTCTTTCGGTTTTGTCCAAATAAGATATCATTATTGACACCTGAAATCATTTTATTGGCGCAGGCATGGCTGTGTGATAAGGAGATTTTGCTTTCCAACCACATAGTTCTGGGTTCAGTCCCACAGCGTGGCACCTTGGGCAAGTGTCTTCTACCATACATAGTCTCGCGCCGACCAAAGCCTTGTGAGTGGATTTGGTAGACGGAAACTAATAGAAGCCTGAAGCGGTAATTCGTCTGTCTTTACGTTCTGAGTTCAAATTCTGCCGAGGTCAACTTTGCACTTCATTCTTTCGGGTTCGATAAATTAAGTACCATTTGCGTACTGGGGTCGATCAAATCGACTAGTTCCCCTCCCCAAACATTTCGGGCTGTGTACCTAGAGTAGAAAAGAATATTTTCAATAATTTCTTTGTTATGTCTTCTATTATAGCCACGGACTGACTAAAATCTTGTGAGTGGATTTGGTAGACGGAAGCCTGTCGAGTGTTGGGGGAGGGGGTTGTGTGTCCTCCCCACCGCCTAACAGTCAGCAAAAGTGACCAACAGATTAAGTACCAGGTTTTAAAAACAAAAGTACTAGGGTCAATTCATTCGCCTAAAAGTTCTTCATGGCGGCGCCCCAGCATATACGCAGTCTAATGACTGAAACCAGTAAAAGATAAAAGCGAAAAGATCCTGTCAAATTCTGAATTCAAATCTCGATTAAATTCAATTTAGCATTTCATCACAACAGGATTTTTTTATTTGGTTTTGTTGTTTTTCTCATGTAAAAAAAAAATGAACAATTACTGCGATTAATCCAGTAGACTATATGTTTCTAGATTTCTTAGTTTATATTATTCACTTCTAGAAATGACCATCTGGTTGGTTTTATATATAAACATATGTGTATTTGTACATTACCGTCGACGATGAAAGACAATGCTTTCGCACACACACACACTATATATATATATATATATATATATATATATATGTGTGTGTGTGTGTGTGTGTGTGTGTGTGTGTGTGTGTGTGTGTGTGTGTGTGTTATCATTCTCTCACTCAAGCATTCACACACACTATATATAGTATAATGTATAATGTATATATATATATATAAATATATAGTTTTAGGGAAAAGAACCAAGGTTCATG
>NC_068992.1:17123932-17124652 GCF_001194135.2 Octopus bimaculoides
ATATATATGTATGTATATATATATATATATACATATATGTATGTATACATATGTATGTATGTATGTATGTATGTATGTATGTATGTATGTATAAAACTATATATTTCGTGTTGACTGGCACTTCAAATTTCACCTAACGGCTTATTCAACCACATCTGACTCCACTCTCAGTATTTAGTCACCGCATAACTAAGTGGTACTTTATTATTGTTAAACTAGCTTTGGAATGCTAAATTCAGTACACACACACACACACACACACACACACGTACACACAAAGAAACAAACACACACACATTCATACATACATGCATATACATACACAAACATAGATAAAAGCCCCCTCCTTGGAATTTAGATAACATCAGCTCGGTAGTGGTGTGTGTATGTTATCTTCACATTTATGCATGTGTATATACGTTTGTTTATCTATAGGTTCTTCTTTGCACTTACTACAAGCCAACCTTCTTGAATTCTTTACATAATTTAACAGTTCCATTAATAGCTTGCAATTTCAGTTTATTCATTAGCAGTGGTTTGCTATGGAATAAATCCTACCTTCTCAAGATTTATGCTTATGTTAATAATTACACAACGAACCCTCCCCCAATAATTACAGTTATCGATTTCAAGTTTAAGTCCTACGTCAAAAAATCGCATCTTGGATAATATGGTACAAGGGAAAAAGATGGGCTGATTTATATATATATATATATATAT
>NC_068992.1:17125135-17125898 GCF_001194135.2 Octopus bimaculoides
TATATATATACATATATAATATGGGAGAATATACGAAAAAACAACAACAGACGAGGACAGGTGGTGTAAATAACAAAAGGATGTATTAGTATGACGCTCGGGAATACGGAAAGTCTTTGACGTTTCGAGCTACGCTCTTCAACAGAAAAAATACGGAGACAAGGAGATAAACACGGAGAAAAAAATTGAATAGTGTTCAGTCAACGGTCAATCGTAATAATGGCTGATCATAACAGTGGCTGACCGGAAGTTAGAAATTCTTTTTTCAGGAGAGCTGGAATGCCTTTGAGCAACAGGTGTGCTAAATCAGGCTTAACAGGGGCAAAATAACAATATTTCGAATCAGAGATAATGGTAACTATCAACTTTTACTAAGTACCAACTAAAAGTTCATGAAAGACCATCAACAGAGTTTCTATGTAGTTGCTTAAACTTGCTATAAATAGTAGCCAAATGCTTTCTCAAATCTCTTACAATATACTGTTTTGAAAAAGGAAGAATATTCTTAAAAAGACATATTTTTGCATATTTCTCATTACTTCGCTATTGACTTTTCCTCTGTCTTTCATCTTTAACAGACTTGGGTGTGCGGCTAAGAAGCTCGACTTACAATCACGTGGTTTCAGATTTGGTTCCACTGCGTGACACCTCGGACAATTGTCCTTTACTATAGCCCAGGCCATATATATATATGCATACATACACACACACATAAATAAATGTGTGTGTGTATATATATATATATATATATATATATATATAT
>NC_068992.1:17126798-17127300 GCF_001194135.2 Octopus bimaculoides
ACACACACACATTGATATACGTATCTATTGTATGTAAACATGTATATATGTGTATATATAAATATATATATATGTATGTATATATATATATATAGGTATATGTATATATATATATATATATATATTATATATATATAGACATGTATGAATATATATATAATATAGATGTAATGGGTAAAGTAATATAGATGTATATATACATATATATATATATATATATATATATACATAAGTATATATACATATATATAATATATACATACACACACACATATATATATACATATATACATATATATAAACGTATCTATATGCAAACGTGTATGTGTGTGTATATTATATCTGTATATATGTATCTATATATGCAAACGCGTGTGTATATAACTACATATACATACAAACACACATACACACACATACATGTACGTATATAGGCCCGTAAGTACGCACGTACGTATATATATATATATATGTATATATATATATATATATATATATATAT
>NC_068992.1:17128559-17135443 GCF_001194135.2 Octopus bimaculoides
ATATATATAAATATATATATATATATATATCAGTTGAATAAAGTCGCAACATGGTCTGATTTTCACGTTTATCAGGGTTTATTTGAGGCTAAATAACAACATTATGGTCAATTTCTATATTGACACCCGCACGATTTTCACTAAGAAAAAATGTGATTTTTTGAGTGGAATCAAGTACCCTGATCTCGTAATATATTGCAAATCCCTTATTTTGGTTCAGAAAAAATGAAGTGGGGTGCCCCTCCTCCTGAAATCCCGGAATCATTGGAAATTTTACTTATCAGACTTAGATTCGTACACGGAATTACACTCTTATATGTATAAATACATGTTTTTGTATGTTATGTGTTCGCATGATTATAATGGCTTATATATGCCCTTTGTGTTTAGATATATGTCGGCTTTGATAAGGAGTATTATTGACTTTAGAACTTGTTTGTTTCAAATTAATACTTTAATCTAATTGCTCAATAAAGTGAGCCCAACGCTGCTGTTTCTTGAAAAGAGTTCACATCTATAATTTTTAATTACATATATATATATGCATTTATAAAAAATGCAAAGGAAATTTTCAGATAGCGTCAACAATTCAAGTGAACATATATTCTGCCGTGTATCAATGTATATCAGTTTTTAAATATACCAATGCATCAGTCATTAAAGTATTAAAACATTAAAAATCTATGAATCCATAAATATATAAAAATATAATATACATATACATATATAGATGAGTGAAGATAGGTTATAAAAGTATTGATATATAAAAGTATATTTAGAACTGCAGTCATCTTAAAAGGCGTTGTAGAACGGGGTTGTAAAAATTATTTAAGAATAAAATATGTCCTTACAAAAAAGTGAATAAAATAATGTCTTCTTCCGAAGAGCGAATAAAAAACATCGTAGGCGTTGATATTGGATTTTTTTCAAAAACCACAAGTAAATAATCCAAAAGAATAAGTAATCCGGTTTTGATAAACTGTTGGCGGTAATCCTCTTACGGCCGTTTCATGGGCACAGTAATCCAAAGATTTTAAGTGTATTTTCACTCCAAAAATTGGATACTGCCTCCTTCCTCAGAGAGTATATTATTCAGGATTCACATTTCGTGCAATGTTGTACTGGGTAGATGAGATTTAGTTGTATAGGAAGCTGCAGTTGTTAATAGGAGGAGGAAATGTTATAACAGAAAATATGGCAAATGCAATTTAGAAAATGTTATAAATTTTTTTAAGTAGGTAATAATTGATCAATATGAAGTTACAGATTGGCAAGAGTATAGAGATTAATTGAAATATAGATAATTAAAGACTTAATGGTTAATTTATCTAGGTTTATCAAAATATCTAAATGTTGAACGATATCTATGGTTACAGGAAAATATAGCATCCGAAAACTTATTTAATGATGTAGGTTCATATTGACGAAGAATATTCATGAACTTTCTAATGCACAATTTACATACACGCGTAATTGAATTGTATGGGGTGGGATTGGGTGCTTCTGCTATTACAGACCAAAATAATGAATGCTGTATATTTTTTTAGTTTAAGTTCTCGTATATACGAAGCTAGACGCTGACCTGAAATGTATCGAGAATTTCGAGGCAGTGGTGATGGACTGAGTAGTACGGCAGGTAGACTTTGTTGATGAGGGTCGGATTGGAACCCGGCTATAGTAATAAAAGAATGGTGCAAGGAAAGGAAAGAGGTAAAGATGGTACAGCTGACAGATCCTTCGGAAGCAAGCATTGAAAACGCTTTCGTCGAGGAAGACAGAAAATACAGTGCGTTGATCGAAGTCAATGTAAACAAGAGATGTGAGACAGCATTGCCTTCTTGTAGAGATAAGTGTGAGAGGATTTGTTGAAACTAGGGTTCACTCGATACTCAGGGGGTCTTGGACTGGCTGCAAAGGAAAGAAAACAAGTTGCTAGAAAATTCTCGAAGCCGCGGTGAAAGCATACCTTTGCATCTGGGTCCTGAGAGAAGATGAGCGGCGCAGCAAACACGAGCGTTGAGGATGATAGAAACATTTGGTTCAGAGTTGCAGCATCCGACTCTACAAAGCTCAGGTTGTTGAGTGGGAGTCTTGTTACTTACATCGGTGGGTGAACCCGAGGAACTCTGGAGTCGCGGTGGGGTGGGAGCAAAACACCTACAGAGCTTGTTTCACCGCCTGATGAGACGTCGACTTCTACATTCGGTGTACAGCAGAACCTTCAGCACAAAAATGTTTACCTTAAACTGTGCAATGACAGTATAACAGCTGTCCAATAATACTAAACAGATGTACAATAATGTGAATTGTAGAATAGTTATATCACATCTGTATAATAAATGCTGAACTGTCTGTCATACCACAACTGTACAACATATGTACAACAGTGGTACAATGACCGTTCAACAGATGTCCGATAAGAGTTGAACATCCGATACTTATGCACAATAGTTGTACACTGACAGTATTATGCCTACAATATATACGAAAGCTATACAATAGCGCTATAATGAGCGTACAAAATCTTTACGCTGGTGGTACGATAAACAACGTTAAAATCAGCTTTATTGTAAACCTAACGTCTAAAAAGATGTAGAGGTTGTGCATTAATAGTGAAAATGTCAATAAATTCAGATGTAGGATAACATGGAAGACATAACGTCCCAACGATATGATGAATTTGATGACTTTTGCAGAATATACACTTTCTGCACTTCCTATTTTCCCCGTATACCGAACCATTACCAGCTCTGTCAGAACAATTTTATCGACTCCAGATGTTCAAAGCAAACAACCTTTTCGTTCTTTTTTTCTTTCTTTGTTTCCTCAATTTTATTTCTTCCGTCTTCTCACAAGACAACTTTTAACTTTTAACGAGAAATTACTAGCATCAGCTACGAGAAAATCTAAACTCCATTAATTCTAATAGGAAAAGCTTAACAAATGGATCAACATGCAATCTAATACCTCACTTGCAGTGTAAACCTTCTCTTTAGAAGAACTGCGAGTTGGATGAAATAAAAGAAAGCTGTATTTACAGATTTTTTGTAGCATGCCATCTCGTTCTTTAGACTCTGATTTCGAATCTCGGCAATGGTAGAACGATCTAGCATCACCTGGTCGATAAAATAAGCATTAAAAGTTTTTTTGTTTTCGCTTTTTTCTCTCATTTTTTTCTTCCTGTTCTAAGTAGACCTACGATCAAAGATATTATTCCAGCATTAATTATCTTATCATGTGCTTTTATTCAGACATAATGTATCTAGAATTACATAACTCGATGTTTCTTTTTCAAAAATATGTGTGATTTGATGCATATTTGGTTGCTATTTCTAGCAAATCGACGGACCACATAGAGAGGCCTTATTAAAGTTTTCTGAACTAGAATAAGATTACATTAATCAAATTATAAACACTCGTTCTTGATATATTGAGAAAAGAAATTAGGTAACGTCGGACTATGACAGCCCCGAGTTTGCTGGCCTTGCGCTAGATTTTGAAATCAATAAACTAAGATTACAAGAAGGAAAACGGAATGGCAGAAACGTCATGGATAGAATACATTTCATATTACTTTTTCACAACCCTATATGAACAAGAACAACGTCTGTAATTTTTAGGATAATATGTTACCCTATGTGCTTAAGTGTTAGTTTAATGGTTTAAATGTTGGGTTCACGATCGTTAGGACATGGGTTCTCGGACCTGGTGGCACATCGTCGTATCGTCGAGCAAAGTACTTCATTTCGCTTTAAGCCAGTAAACTGAAAATTAACGGCCACACCAGTTGAGGGTTATCCGTGTGTCGGATTAACGTCTTGTACTTTCATTCGCTTAATTTTTTTAGGAACAAGGATAGAATCCAACTTTAATAATGCCGTTCGCGTGACAGCCTCTATTTTCATTCCATTAGCACATTATTTTTCGTTCCGGGTGTTGACATAGTAAAAGGATGTCGTGGAGTTTCAAATATAAGTAACACAATTGAAAGAAATTGTCAAACTCTGTAATTCAAAATTGGGAGGATATGACGAGCGCAAGATAATGTACTTAATGCAAGGCAGATTTTCTCGCCATATCGGTGCAGCCACAGACAACTTGTTCTCATTTCTTACAGTTAAATGTTTTAACGTTTTGTTGATAATGTCAAATTATAAACATTATCATTTGAATAATATTTATTCTTACGTTAATAATATCCTGCCTTATTTATATTTATTCATATATTAATAATATCGGGTCATATAAATAATATTTATTCAATCAACCAGTCACACGTCTGCACAAACATACGAACATATAGACTGGCAAACACAATATATATGAATTTATTTCTTTTATTATTTTTACATTGACTTCAAAGTTTTTATTGATAGACAAAAGTTTTCCTAACTGATATCCAATTCTACCGTTATCTATTTGAATTATGTAAACAGTCAGTTCGTATGCTTATATGTCTGCATAAGCGTCTGTATCTAATTGTGTATGTAAGTCTGTATGTGTAAATGAGGTTGTATGTGGAAGGGAAAGCGCTTCCTTGTTTGAAAATGGACTGGTCTGGCGGTACTGGAAGGTAAATCACTTCCTGGTCTGGAGAAAATGTAGGTATTTTGTTCGTCATCCTTAAAGCAGACCTTATTTCAGGGACCTTTTGAACAGGATGGGCTACTCGACCTGAAGAAAATTCTAACTGGATCCCACCTGAAAGGTCATGTGCTCTTTCTTTTGATGTGAGATCACCATTTCGCGCAACAGGGTTGTGATGCATGTGCTTGGTGTACCCTTATCAGACGGGTAGTCATGATGGGTATATTGGGGTTTGTATATTTGTACCCCAGTGTCACTTTGATGGCATGCACTGCTTTTTCGGTAATAATAATAATAATAATAATAATAATAATAATAATAATAATAATAATGATTTCAAATTTTTGCCACAAGGGCAGCTTGGGGAAGGTGGGGTTCAGTTGATTACATAGACCCCAGTATGAAACTGGTACTTAATTTATCTATCACCGAAAGATAAAAGGCAAAGTCGTCTTTGGCGGAATTTGAACTCAGAACGTAGCGACGGGCGAAATACCGTTAAGCATTTGGTCCAGCGTGTTAACTATTCTGCCGATGGTTTCAAATTTTGGCATGTTAATGATTCTGCCAGGTAACCACCCTAATAAAAATGATTACAATAATAATAATAATAATAATAATAATAATAATAATAATAATAATAATAATACAAAGAGCAAAGACGTGGTATGGCCAAACTCCAGGAGTCATCGAAAGGGAGAATTGCAAAATCCTGTGGGATACAATGATCCAGTACGAAATGCCGACCAGACATCGGAAACCGGACATTGTTATGGGGAATAAAAAAGGAAAGAACATGTATGATAATCGACATAGCATGCCGGGTGACAACAGGAGAAAAAATAAGCAACTATGACGATTCGAAGTGGGTAATGCGGAGGTTGTGGTCAATGAAGAGAGTAGTACTTGGTACACTTGGAAGTATCAACACTCAACTACCAACATGGCTGAAAATGATCGGTGCAAGTGTAAAGGGAGAACACCTACAAAATTCAAAATTGCTTGGAGCTCCAAGAATTCTTCCCATGGTTCTTGACGCATGACCAGTAAACAAGTGTCAGCTTAGTCTGCTGGCTGTGGACAGCTGACATTTTCCAGCATACCCAGCAAAATAAGCTGTGAATTTTCATATAGTAATAATAATCCTATATACTCTAGGCACAAGGCCATGAATTCTGGTGAAGAGGTTATTCGATTACATCGAGTCCAGTGTTTAACTGGTACTTATTTAAACGAAACCGAAAGGATGAAAGGCAAAGTCGACCTCGGCGGAGTCTGAACTCAGACCGTAAAGACAGACGAAATACTGTTAAGCATTTCGCCCGGCGTGCTAACGTTTCTGCCAGCTCGCCGACTTAGTGGGGATAAATATTGCCTCATAGACAAACTAGTTTGGAGGTGGATCTTACTCGAAAGCCAACTCGTTAAATCAACACAAATGTTTCGAGTCTTCTTAAATCTTATCAGCAACACACACACATACACACGCACACACGCACACACACACACACACACACACACACACACATACACACACACACACAGATAGCTAGATAGATAGATAGATAGATAGATAGATAGATAGATAGATAGATAGATAGATAGATAGATAGATAGATAAAACTTACTCGGAAATATATATATGCATGTATGTATGTATGTATGTATGTATATATACGTTCACGCACTCACTCACTCACACACACACACACACACACACACAGTCAGATAGATAGATAGATAGATAGATAGATAGATAGATCGATAGATAGATAGACAGATAGACAGATAGATAGATAGATAGATAGATAGATAGATAGATAGATAGACATACACGGGTATACGACTGTTAATATGACAGCCCAATATTGCATTTGGATCTCTAGATAGCTACGTGTGTGTGTGTGTGTGTGTGTGTGTGTGTGTCTGTCTGTCTGTCTGTCTGTCTGTCTGTCTGTCTGTCAGTGTGTGGTAGGTGTGGGGTTCAATGTGTGTCTCTTTGTGTGTGTTTCTGTCTTTCTAAATAAAGTCGTCTTTCAAATTCCGCCCGAAAATCTTTCCCATCAGTCACCACCACCACCACCACCATTACCACCATTACCACCATCAGGACCATCGTCATCATCATCATCATCATCATCATCATCATCATCATCATCATCACCATCGTCATTATCCACCACCATCACCTCTCCCTCAGCCTCTGGTTTATCTATCCCTTTCATTGTTATTCTAATTCTTAATGTTTATTTTATCTTTCCATCTCTTTATTTTTCTTTTCTCACCACCATCACAAA
>NC_068992.1:17135649-17138490 GCF_001194135.2 Octopus bimaculoides
CGTCATCCACAGCATCGTCTTCAAAAACTACCACCACAACACAATCACCTCCATCACCACCAAAACTACCACCAATACTAACATCCCCGGCAGTATTATCTCAACCTCGATCCGCCTCCGCCGCCGCCGCCGCCACTACAGTGAGCATACCTACCACCGCCGCCACCAGTACTATTAACATCACAACTACACATGATGTTCTATTTAAAAAGAAAACAAAAATACTGCGCCACGTGTAGGGAAATTCGATCCTGTGACCTTTATTACCACTAGTAGACTCCATAATAGAACTAAACTTTGCCTCACTGCAAATACCTAAATGCGACCCCGACCAAAACACCTCATGGCACCAACATTTGGTGTCGTATGTCTTTATAAAAACAACCACTTTTACTGAAGTCAGAAACTGGCAAAAATGGAATTTAAACAAAATAATTCCATCAACAACAACAATAATAATAATAATAATAATAATCCTTTCTATTATAAGCTCAAAGCCTGAAATTTTGTTGGTGTGGTGGCTAGTCGATTACATCTAACCCAGTGCTCTAACTGGTACTTATTTTATTGACCCCGAAGTATGAAAGGAAAAGTCAACCTCGGCGAAATTTGAACTCAGAACGTAGAGATGATCAAGCATATTGTCCGATGCGGTAACGATTCTACTATCATACCACTTAAAACAGCATTACGCACAGAGCATCCATTTTGCTAGTAAAGTTGAAAGTAAAGGTGCCAAGCCGTCCGAGAAACATCCCCAGGTTCTTTCGAGTATTACCGAGTACTACCCATGTATTACCGAGTACTACCATGTATTACCGAGTACTACCATGTATTACCGAGTACTACCATGTATTACCGAGTTTTATACTTATCCCCATCAATTTTATTTTTTATCTTTTGCAGGTAAAAATGGCTTTTCTGGAAAAGGGTGCGATTTTACATTTTTGTCTATCGAAGAGAACAAAAAATGCGTTTCCGAGTTAAAGGCCACTTTTTAACTATTTGAAACCTCTTGATTGTCATCTTTCTGAATCCGAAAGCCAGAGCTCGCTTTTCATTCAGAAAAAACGTCGATCAATGAGAGTAAATCAAATGATGCGTCCACCTATGACTTTGGGATACAAAACACGAAGCCAAGATGACAACAGAACTTTTCTCACAGTTGTTTGTGACGTCCTCTTTTCCATCAGCGAAAAATGGCATTGCAACAAAGATAACCTTGAATCGTAAGCACAGCTACTAACTAATAATATCTAAGGCTACTCTAGCATTTGGATACCCTTTAGACATGCATTGCTATTGGGGGTTTTGCCCGCATTAAACACTCCTTCCTTAAGTCCTTACAGCAATCCTGAGATCAAGGTGTAATTGCTACTATCAAGGCTGGCTATCTTCGGCATATTTATAAACAACCAGTTGAATAAACAGCCTGCCAATCTCTCGGGAACTTTAGGAAAACCTAGTGTACCTAAAGGGGTTATAGATATTTCAAAACAGATTATTACGGGTTTGGACGAAGCTAAGACCAGAAAGAAACCGGGGTTGATTTTCTGGAATTTGACGAAAAGATGGTGCAAACAATCAGAAATGATATTATTGAATTGGATAATGAAGAGAAAATACAAAATGCCAATGTAAAAGTTTTTGAGGAATCAATAAAGTTTTCATGTTAAGAGTTTATTTATTGAAAAAAACTGCAGGAGTAAGTAGGGCAATGCATCCGAAATGCGCCTGACTGGTAATTTTACGACAATGTAGAAATATGTATCGATAGAATTGAACTCCTGGCTGATACGAGAATGATAGGCACACTTACAGGAGTAGGTACAAATTATATTATGTCCCAGAAATTTACACCAGGTCAAGATTCACTAACTAAGGGTGGCACACCAAAACCCAAGTAGCATCGTGAGAAGAGATGGCAAAACAGGACTTTCTGTTACATATATCAGATTACAGAGCTACGGAAATTTTGAACCCGTTTACTGGCAATTATTCTTTATTAGGAAAGAGATGTGTTGTAGACATGATACACTGTCAACGACAACTACTTTGTGATAAATGTCTCAAATGCAGACAACATTTGTCAAACAAACACTGGGCGGGGGGGAGAAGGAAAAGCAACTTCTCCCCAAACATAATCTCTTATGGGTGGCTTTTTCGACTGAATTAACGCTAAGTAATTCACCTGATTAAGTTTAACTAGTTTCATAATTTTATTATGATATCATATCGACATGGTTTTTAATTTTATCTTAACATCAGAACAGAGAGTATCACATGCTCTCTAAGAGTAACAGTGCTTGGTGTGAAAGCGATTCTTCGAAATTTTTAACCATTTGGTAATGTCTGTCATTCTTCTCTATTTAAGTTAACAACCCTGTTACAAATAGCTTACCGATTTATGTCATCTTTTAATGTTTAGCATTTCTTGCTTCGTCTTCAACTTTTTTCTTTACAATCGTATTCAGAGCACAAAACGAAGTAATAGAACATATTCATATACGTAAATAATGTGGGCGTCTGAATGTATGCATGTATATTCATCATCTCTTTTCTATTGCACAGGATTTGAAAAAGTCTTTAACGTTTCGAGCCTACGCTCTTCCACAGAAAGGATCACAAACACACACACACACATACACACACACACACACACACACACACACACACATATTACACAAACAAAAACATACACACTTACACATATTCATACAAGGAGAGCACACGGTAGGCGGTTGTTGGTACCGGCTGAAGGAGGGTCTCGTCTATTCAAATATGTAGCCACAAATTAGATATAACAATGACAGATAGTCGAAGCAGAACGTCCCTTTCTTA
>NC_068992.1:17138994-17140947 GCF_001194135.2 Octopus bimaculoides
ACACACACACACACACACACACACACACACACACACACACACACACACACACACACACACATATTACACAAACAAAAACATACACACTTACACATATTCATACAAGGAGAGCACACGGTAGGCGGTTGTTGGTACCGGCTGAAGGAGGGTCTCGTCTATTCAAATATGTAGCCACAAATTAGATATAACAATGACAGATAGTCGAAGCAGAACGTCCCTTTCTTAATCATCAGATCACAACGGATATATTGTCAGTTTAAGTAGAGACAATTTCACGCTTTATACAGCTACTGTTTCCATATTGCGAGTCACTAGAAAAGAAAAACGCTACGACGTAAACATGTCGTGTGACAAGCAAAAGCAATACGCTGACGTGCACAAACACACTCATACATCATTCAGTTCAGGCACGCTAACACATATGAGGGCCTGTGATGATATGTGTACGCGTATATATATATATATATATATATATATATATATATAAACACATATGTGTACATATACATACGTATATATATATATATATATATGCATATTTGGGCACAGGACGTCACGAAATCTGTACAACAAAAAAATACGAAGTACGAGTACAAGGAAAACAGTTGTTGGCTGTTTTTCTAGTCTCGTATTTCGAGCATTTAACAGCAATTTACGCTTTCGATAAAACAGTTCTTCCCGCAAAGCAAATTAAATAAAATTTGGGATTTTGCAAAGGGTCAAAATTGGTAAGAAAAATAGGACAGTGAAGACAAACAGGAAGGGCTGCTAAGCCTAAACGAGGTGGCGAACGCGTAAATCAAGCTTGGACAGGAGACAGACAAGAACACGTTTTCCTGGATCCAGCTACAACGGAGAGAAAGAAACACAAGTTAGAAGAATGATGGGCGATGGTCACGTGGGAGCCACGTGAGCAAGGGAGGGAGTGACAGACAGAGAAGTGTTAAGGGGAGAGGAAAAAATTGGAAATAAGATAAGTGAGAAAAAAACAGGAGTGGAAGAAGGGGGTAGAAGAGTAAAATACGAAAGAGTAATAGGACAGAATAGTGGTAGAATAGAAAGTAAAAGAATAAGAGAGAGAAAGAGAGAAAAACGAAAGAGCAAAAAGATAGTAGAGTGCGCATTCATTGGTACAGTGGTTAGGACAGCGGACTCGCGGTTGGAGGACCGCGGTTTCAATTCCCAGACCGGTCGCTGTGTGTGTTCATTGAGCGAAAACACCTAAAGCTCCACGAGGCTCCAGCAGCGGGTAGTGGCCACTCCTGTTGTACTCTTTCGCCCCAATTTTCTCTCACTCATTCTTCCTGTTTCTTGAGTCATAACTAGAAAAATATTGAGTGATGCACTGTAGCCTGTTGATCTAGCAAGTGGTACCTTATCTCAGTGAGGGGGCCGGGCAGCAATAATGCTGTCGAGAGCAAGGGCTTGCTAGATCAACAGGCTACAGGGCTTCACACAATATTCTTCTAGTTATGACTCATCGTCTCCCTTTAATCATATCAAGTGATTTGCTTTCGCTGCAGCCTGGATGTCATTCATAGATAAATAGACAGAATGATAGATGAATGTGTGTGTGTCCGACGGGGTGCTGAAAAGTTTCCGGCTTTGGGTAAAAGAAAATATAGGTGGATCAGTTAATGATAATTTTATTTACGATATTCCCCTCTCAGATTAAGACACTTGTTGCAGTGGTCCTTCAGGTTTTCTTAGCTCTGTAAAAGAACTCGGAATGTTGGGCCTTCAGCCAAGCTTTTTGCGATCCCCTTAAAACTCTTTAGTACTCCCTCATAAGTATGTATGCATGTATGTATGTGTGTATAACGTCAAAGACTTTCTCTATTCCCGAGCGTTAAACTAATACATCCATTTGTTGTTTACACCACCTGTCTTCGTCTGTTGTTTTTTTCGTAAATTCTCCGAGGTATATATATATATATATATATATATATATAT
>NC_068992.1:17141609-17145132 GCF_001194135.2 Octopus bimaculoides
TATATATATATATATATATATATATATATGAGTGTGTGTGTGTGTGTATGTATGATTATATGTATTTTATGTATAGTTAACAATTAACTCTGACAAGATAAATTGGTTAATAGTTACCAGGGTAGAAAAGTTCACAAAATAACTTTGGTGTAACTCCTATTTATGAGGTAGAAACTCCCTGTTAATTTAAGGTATTTTGAGTAATTATAAGATTAAATAAATGGAGTTATATGCATGTGTTAAATGATTTAAGGTTGTGCATCTTTTATTTTCAGTCTGCGGAGAAATGGCTAAAACTTGCCTCGTTTATAATGTGTGTGTGTGTGTGTGTGTGTGTGTGTGTGTGTGTGTGTGTGTGTGTGTGTGTGTGTGTGTGTGTGTGTACATACATATAATATGTTTATGTAAGATTGTATATTATATACTTATATCAACATACATATATAATATATATATATACATATATAATACACACACACATAGACACATTCGTATGGATTGTTGACTTTTTCCATCCAAAAGGGATTTTCAACGCAATATTTACACGGTGTATAATTTATAGTCCTTATATGTGCTTCGAGAACAACTATTCCCAAAACTATACATAGTCGATGTGTGTGTTTGTGTGTGTGTGTGTGTGTGTGTGTGTGTGTGTGTGTGTGTGTGTGTGTGTGTGTGTGTGTGTGTGTATCCAGCATGGTCGCAGTTAAATGACAAACAAATAAATGAATAAAAGAATATACCTGTTCTTTTATACACACAACACACACACATACGTATAAAATATATGCATATATTATATATACACATATATACGCTATTTATATGCATATTCATATGCTTATACACATAGATAGATAGATAGATAAATAGATAGATAGATAGATAGATAGATGGATGGATGGATGGATAGATACATCATACATACATGCATATGTTTACACACATATATTCATACTACGTGTGTGTGTTCTGTGCGTATGGTTGCGTAGTATTTGCAATCAAATTGACTTCAAAGAAGGACTGAGTGTATGTAAGTGAAGTGTACAGTAAACTCACAGCTGTAAGACATGACTAATAGATGTATGACATATGTACGTTGGTACTCGCACCTCTACTTTGTTGACAGTGTAAAACAGCATTCCTTCTTATTGAAAATAGACGTATTTACACATACTTGGTGTTGGTTGAATGGCAAATAGTTGAACATTTATGAAGAGGTAACGCTACTACTATTTCTCATCCTCACCATAAACGTATATCTACAAAAACATACACATATATGCATACATACATATATGTATGTACGTATGTGTATGTGTGTGTGTGTATGTGTGTGTGTGTGTGTGTGTGTGTGTGTGTGTGTAAAACAAATGGTACCATTATAAACGAGGCAAGTTTTAGCCATTTCTCCGCAAATTAAAAATAAAAGATGCACAACCTTAATTGATTTTCGAATCATATTGGGTTTTCATTAGAGGCGTCTACATCATTCTGACAGTCTCCAGAGAAACAAGCAACCTAGCTGTTTATATATACTCGACAAATGCAGCAGTTTACTCAATGAAGGGGTCTCTAATTTGCATACCGAAAGTATTTAACACTCTGGGATTTCCCTGCGTTGCGTGAGGAAAATGCTTTCTTGAAATCGTCATCGTAACGCGAAATTTCATATTACAAAATGTGACTGGTTTTAGATGAATTTCTTAGAGAAAGCATTTTAAAAGAAAAAAGAACAAGCAATACGACTTGAATGAATGAAATTAGCAATTTAAATGGTACGCAGTACAATTGAATAAACAAAGAAATATATTTGAAATTAAATATGTTAGGGAATAAATAAGAATCGTAATATTGTGATAGGGCTCGTTCTTGGCAGAAAATAAAGTCGACTACTGTATGCGGCGGGGTAGTAATGGAATAAAAGCTACTGGAAGGATGAGAGGCACTATGTTGTATATGATAGCTCACCATCAATATCTGTGTGTGTGTTGGCACTCTGTCGCTTACGACGTCGAGGGTATCCAGTTGATCCGATCAACGGAACAGCCTGCTCGTGAAATTACCGTGCAAGTGGCTGAGCACTCCACAGACACGTATACCCTTAACGTAGTTCTCGGGGATATTCAGCGTGACACAGTATGACAAAGCTGACCCTTTGAATTACAGGCACAACAGAAACAGGAAGTAAGAGTGAGAGAAAGTTGTGGTGAAAGAGTACAGCAGGGTTCGCCACCCCACCTCCTGCTGGAGCCTCGTGGAGCTTTAGGTGTTTTCGCTCAATAAACACTCACAACGCCCGGTCTGGGAATCGAAACCGCGATCCTATGACCGCGAGTCCGCTGCCCTAACCACTGGGCCATTGCGCCTCCACCCATCAATATCTACAAAAAAAAAAAACAGTAAAGAACAAAACGAGTTTGTTTGATGTTTATGGCACATCATTTCTTTTGTACAGCTCAGTACAAGAACTGAGCTCATTGTAAACTCCTCTTGTAATTTTTATGCTGCGTCCACGATTAGGGTTGTTCTGTCAGCAAAATCTTGCACACATTCTCTAAGTGTCAACCTATTAGCAATTTATTTATTTATTTTTTTTAGCTAATTTAAATGTAGTTATTGGAATTTCTTTATCCTCAATTGTATCCCATTTAATCTCGTTCCAACGGCAGCAGTTCCTCGTTAAATAAACGAGATAAAGCTTTTTTAATCCGACACCAGTGCCTGTTCTGGCACTGATTTTCTATATATCACTGTCGGGAAAATTTCAGTTTGACAAATATTTCCTCCCGTAAATAAAATTATTATTTGCTGGTTATGCTTAAGAACGATTGTACTTAGTATGTCGTGAACGACGAGTTCGGTGCTTGTGACTGATGAAGTGCAACCACGCTGAAACTCATATCTTAAAGATTTTTATGCTACCGGAATAAACAAACTTGTAACTCGTTGGCAAAAATATGTTGATTGTAATAGTATTTACTTTGATGAATAAAATTTCCGCATTGAGGAAATATATTATGATAAATTTCATGTTTCAAAACGTTGCTTACTTTTAACTCAGTCTGATGTATATTAATATTTAAACAGGTGGTCCTACAACAACCAGAGGTCATAACGAGTTGAAGTGTGTGTCTTTATGTGTGTGTGTGTATACCAATGGAATAAGCAGGACAAGAGGGGACACATGGGAGGAAGAGTCACTGATGAGGTCACGTGATGTGTGACGAAACAACTTTGACAGACGTATAAGCTAAAAATAATACGAATAAGAACTAAAGTGAAGAACAAATAAATAATATGCGTGTGTTTAATTGGTAAAAAAAAATTAGCATCCCGAAGTTTAACAACACTGGCTGTGTGGTAAGTAGCTTGCTTACCAACCACATGGTCCCGGGTTCAGTCTCACTGCGTGGCACCTTGGGCAAGTGTCTTCTACTATAGCCTCGGGCCGACCAAAGCCTTGTGAGTGGATTTGGTAGATGGAAACTGAAAGAAGCTCGTCGTATATATGTATATATAT
>NC_068992.1:17145294-17146590 GCF_001194135.2 Octopus bimaculoides
ATATATATATATATATATATATATATATATATAAAGAGAGAGAGAGAGAGAGAGAGAGAGAGATAGTCATATGAGGTGTGAAAGAGACAGACGTATCGTTGTGTATATGCAGGCGTATGTATGAGTGTGTAGACTGGATAATCTTTTGATTTAATCTGGAAATATTAATCTCGTCTGATGTTAGCAAACATCAACTCTCTGTCTACAGTAATTCTATTAAATAGCTATTCCGGTTGGCGGCAGAGGAGAGGAGATAATATCTATGTACTATATATCCCGGTAAAGTTTATGAAAGCGCAGATAGGAAGAGTTAATTAGTCTTGACATGTGCCAATTACGTTATCATTCCTCGTCATAAATCTACGTTTCTATTTTCAATGGTTTACCCTGCCTCACTGCCAGCATCTCGAAGACAGAGCAGAGAGATTTAACGTATTAGCAGTAAGGAATGCTTAGAAGAATGTTTGTTTTACTTCAAAACTGCTATTTGTAATTTGTTCATGTTGTAATTGTCATATTATTTACATGATCATTTTGTTGTATTTCGGGAGGGTCATTGTGCTATTAATTAACACACACACACTGCCTCTGTTTCACTACTTTGTCTTTATTTGTGAATTGGTTCACCATTTAACCATTTAATTATTCGATTGTTTGATTGATAGTTCGCTGAATCAATCAGATAAGTTTATCAAAGTCTTTTCGTTACCGTACGCGCTATGACCTCTGTAATCCACGTCTGCTTATCTGACTAATTGATTGATTGATTGATTGATTGACCGAGCGATTAGTCGAATGATCGATTAGTTAATTGGTTAAATGGTTAGCCAATTATCAAATAAAAATATAGAAATGAAATAGAACCAATGCGTGTGTTTGACTTAATGACCCTCCCAAAATAAAACAAAATATGTTTTCAACCCACGAGTTCCCGTCAAGAATCATACAAGCCAAACGCTAAAACGAGATATTCACATTGCATAATTTTTCTATTTAAAAACCATCAATGTAAATAATTTTCGCAATGTAATATCTTCGACAATCAATTAGTTTATTATTCGACCTATCTATACATCTTAGAGTTTAAAGGTGTGCTGGAATGCACGACATGTTCAGTTGTACCACTTTGCTTACGCCCAGAATACATCGCAAACATGAGTAAACGAACCAATCGGTTTTGCGCAGATGCGGGTATGTTACAGATAGCTGCTGAAAACTACCAATTACGTTTTCTGCGATTTTTTTAATCATACATACATACATACACAAATATATATATATATATATATATATATA
>NC_068992.1:17146834-17148523 GCF_001194135.2 Octopus bimaculoides
ATAATCTGCTTAGAACGTGGCCAGATGTTAACTCTCGTTACCTCTGCCGGAACTCTATAAGGTGATTTTATGAACATGAGAAGGGGAGAGAGAAAGAGAGAGAGAGAGAGAGAGAGAGAGAGAGAGAGAGAGAGACTGGGGCTAGTGTATGTGACGTAAAGCTTTTTATTCATAGAGGCCGAAGACTTCGTCTTTGCATGGTGTCCATAGCGACAGTTCACTGAGGCAGATGTCATTTCTCTCTAAATTAAAGCCAGTGTCAAAACTAAACTCATCATATAGTTCTGCAACTGAACTAATCCTTCTTCAATTTTATAAGTTTAACATTACTGAAGCTGGCGAAATGCTCCGCTCATACTGCCTGTTTACAATCATTTGGGTGGGCTGAACCAGCGAGAATTAAATTAGATATCTTGGCAGTAGAATACCAACGCTAAAGAAAACTTTCTGCCAATAGTTTTAACATTCTATTGACCCAGCCAGCTGCGGCCTTCGAGTTGATGTGTCTTACACATTTACAATAAACTGCTGAGGTTCACACAGCAACCAGCGTAAAAGCATTGTATTCCATCACGGAGTTGTATTTTCTAGAGGTGGGAGAATTTTGAAGAATGCTAAGATGTTTATTTTTGTTACTGTTCTTCTTATAATTTTGTTCGTGATACAGTCTTGTGTGCTTACTGATCAAAAGAATTGTACGATCCCAGATGCGAAAAACAGTACACTACTGTGGGATGAATTTTTTTTTTATGGTGGAAAACAAAAAGAACGAGGAAGGAGTAAAGGCATTTAATAGACATTTCAATTCAATTTTTTTTTTCAAGGGATTAGCTAATGTTTAAACAAAAGAAGATTTATGACGATCGTCTATCACAAGGGATTAAGTAGGGTTCTTAATAAAATGTTTGACTGTTCGTGATTTTTGTCTAGGCCAGGAGACTAATTCACAAGCAAGTAAACCCTGATGTTCGGCAAATCTAGTGTGGATCGACGAAAGAATATTTCAGATTCCACAACTATTATGGCCACCTCCATCCCACCCCTTACCCTTAATACTTCTTTTACAATTAAATTATTTCGTAAATGTAGGTACCCTTTCGAATTTCCCATCTGTTGGTGAAATAATATAGGTGCATATCTATCTATCTATCTATCTATCTATCTATCTATTTATGTACCTATCTACATATATGTATGCGTATACATACATACAAACATACATACATACATGCTGCCCAGCAGATGTTAACATAATGCTGAAGATCAGTGAAGAAAAGAACACTTAAGCTGAACTGTTGAGAAATCTGCAATTACTCGATTACAAGTACAGGTTTATACCTGTAATTATTGGGGCTCTGAGATATGTAACACACTGCCAATAGAGAAACCGGTTCTTTCTCTATTCGCAAAAAATCTTGAAATAAACTGAATAATGACATACATACATACATACATACATACATAGACACGCGCATACATACATGTATATAGCAGACTGAAGTTTCGAAGTTACAATCAGCTCTTCTCTTGTAAACTTTTAATAAACATGTACTCTTCCTAACAAATTTTGACTAATTGAGTTCGATAATAAAATCTTTTTAAATATAAACTAACATAAAAACAAGCATTAAGGTGTGTGTGTGTGTGTGTGTGTGTGTGTGTGTGTGTGTGTGTGTGTGTGTGTGTGTG
>NC_068992.1:17148843-17152454 GCF_001194135.2 Octopus bimaculoides
AAATAAAACAAAGTAGATTTTTTAAAATCCAATATCAATTAAATTTACGAAATTTTTGAAACTTTATAGATTACACAGCCGTGGGTCTTGTCTCTAAAACTAACCGCTGAAAGCAATAACCATGTTTTCATCTTGTTAAACCTCATCAGCCAAGTATATTCACATCAGAGACTTAGAAACATTAATAAAAGTGGGGAAGGTAGTATTTATATAAATATGTGTATGTGTGCGTGTGTGGGTAAATATTCAAATGAATATTCATATACATATTATTATTATTATTATTATTATTATTATTATTATTATTATTTGCAGTAAATATATAAATAATTGATAATAACAATAATGGCTAATCAATAAAATTTTATAATTAATAAATAATTATAATAGAGGGTACACGAAGTACCAGCTTGCTAGAAATAAGAGTTAAAATCCTCAAATAAGCCCCCAAACTCATTTGAGGATCTTAACTGATTTGTTATGATTTCTCAGTGAGTTTGTTGGCTTATTTGAGGATTTTAACTCTTATTTCTAGGAAGCTGGTACTTCGTGTACTCTCTGTTATAATTATTTATTAATTATAAAATATATATACACACGTGATATATATCACGCGATCGACCAGACTATCGGCTGCTGTCCTACATCGCTAGTCACAATGCGTTTTGTATTTCTTTTCCTTTCGAATTATGCCACTCCGCTGGCTAGGGCCAGCAAGCCAACATTCCCCCGATCGGAAGACAACCCTGTCGCAGGGTGTGCCCATTTGCAGCTGAATGGACTGGAGCAAAGCGAAATAATGTGTTTTGCCGAAGAACACAACGCACAGCCGGCCTGAGAATCAAACCCACGATCTCACGGTCGTAAGAGCCACACTCTTGGCCACGCGCCTTCACACAGAGAAACACACACACAAACACACTCACAAACACACACACAAGCACAAACACACACACAAACACAAACACGCATACACAATCAGGTGCACGCGCACACACACACATATATATATATATAAGCCCTTAATCCCTACATATCTTATCCTCCCTCTGTTTTTCTGTTCTCTCTTCATTTTTTTCCCTCTCATCCCTTTCTGCCGAAGATCGTAGGCTCGAAACGTCAAAGACTTTTCCATTCTTCCGAGCGTCAAACTAATACACCTGCTTGTTGTTCCCTTACCTTTCTTCATCTTTTTTTGTTTTCTGTTAATTTGAACGATATGTATCTGGTGCATGAGTATTTACAAAGGGCTTGAAATGCATTCATCGGTCCCTATGGGTCGCTCCGAAAATTACTGTTCGTGTTTTTAACAGCCGTTGCCTGAAGCAAGAATATTCTCCATGGCAAAACTGCAACGAAAATAACATTTAAAGCTGTGTTTATTCCACAACACTGCTTCACGTGCCTACTGTATAATCTGGTATTTAGTTTGAAGAGGTTTCATCGGAGGTGATGAATAAATGAAGCTGATGAAAAGCCGAAATATAGAAACAAATGCGTGACGTTTCCCCCTTTGACGATACTGTAGCTCTAGTGTGGAACACCGACATAATATTTTGGATTCCATTACTACTATAACCTCCACCACACCACTCAACCAACCAACCCCATCCTACCATTTCCCTACTTCTTTTCAAATTTAAACTATTTCATAAACTTATGTACTCGTTTCGTATTTCGCAAGCACCCTTGACATATAAAAATTAACAGCTATCCATCTCTCCCTCCCACTTTCTCTGTATTTATCACTCTCCCTTTCTTTCCTCCTCCTCTCTCTCTCTCCCTCTCTCTCCCTTTCTCTATCTATCTCTTTCAATGTATGTGTGTGCGTGTGTGTGTTAGTGGTGGTGTCGTTGCTTGAATTTTTTTTTTATGCTGTCATTGTTGAAGTAGTTGCTGTTGTTACTGTTGCTGTCGTTCGCGGAACCAGCAATGAGTCACCCTATCGATCTTTGGACTTTTAACTGGTTAGACTCTAACCCGTCTTGCAAGAAGAAGACTCTAACCGTTAGAGTCTTCTGGCAAGACTGTAATGAGGAGAATGAAAATTAACCTACACTGCACCTGTCTTTGCCTCACACCTCTCCTTCCAATTCACTGGCAGCGGAAATCGACGCCATTTGTTTGGGGGAAGTTAAATAATTTTCACAGTAAAATTTTGAAATTCTTTTCAAATTTTTACCCCACAGGAACAAGAAACAAATAAGCTCACTAGCTCAGCTCTGTATGGTTCTGGTTGGTTTAATAAATGTTATATAAAAATGTCTCGACAATTAACATCTTCAGAACATCTCAAGAAACCTACAAAATTACGAGCAATATAACGGGCGTCTTGCCGATAATAATAATAACCCTAGGGAGGGGATATATCGATTACATCGACCCCAGTGTTTCGCTGGTACTTAATTTATCGACTCCGAAAAGATGAAAGGCAAAGATGGGTGTTGCACTCAAAACTGACCGGATAAAATAAAATCCAAACATTTAATACGTGGCCGATAGCATCACTTCGGTTTGGAGAGGGAATTATAAAATGGCAGAAGAGAGAAGTGATGAAAACGGATACCAAGACCAGAAAAGTGTTGACAGTACACGGAGCCTTCCACTCTATGAGTGGCACTGATAGATTGTACTTGTCCAGAAGAAAGAGTGGGAGAGGTCCGATCAGTTGTCAGGACTATATTGAAGCAGAGGAAAACAGCTTAGGGTAGTAAACAAGAAATACCGTGGAACCATTGTTTAAACATACGAAGAAGGTCGGTGTCATCAAAACTGAAAACTGTGTAATGAAAGAAAAATTTAAAGACGAAATAAGCACAAAAAGGGAAAAGGCATGAAAGGAAAAAATGTACGATCGGTTCGCAAGAGATGTGAACGCCAAGACAAATACAGAGGACTGGTGGCTATGGATGAGGAGGAGTGACTTGAAGATAGAGACAGAAGTACTCATATGCGCAGTTCAAGAACAAGCGTTAAGAACCAACTATGTGAAGTGCAAAATAGTCAACACTACCGAGAGCGACAAATGCAGATTGTGTAGTGAGAGGGGTGAATCGGTATTGCACATAGTTAGCGAATGCCCGAAATTGGCACAACGCGAATACAAAAGACGCCATGACAGCGTAGCAAGAACGATCCATTGAGAAATCTGTGGAAATCACGGCCTACAAAGAGCAAAAACGTGGTAATTCTAACTGGGCCCCACCTGCAAGGTCATGCGCTATTTATTGGGATATGAAATCACCATGTCGCGTATATATGGTTGTGATGCATGTGCCCTGCTGTAGCCTTATCAGACAGGTAATCATGACGAGTATACTGGGCTCCGTATACTTGTATCCCAGTGTCACTTTTATGGCATGCACTGCTCTCTCACTCAATAATAATAATAATAATAATAATAATAATAATAATTTCTACTATGGGCATAAAGCCAGCAATTTTAGGGGATGGTGTAAGTGGATTACATTGATCTCAGTGTTCAACTGGTATTTATTTTATCAACCCGAAAAGACGAAAGGCAAAGTCACCCTCGGCGGGATTTGAACATATAAATATGTACATATACATATATTTGCATATATATGCATATATATATATATATATATATA
>NC_068992.1:17153004-17155493 GCF_001194135.2 Octopus bimaculoides
TATATATATATATATTTCCAGAAACCTTTGGCGTTTTTTATCGTAGCTCAAAACGTTACTTCCAAGTCTTGTTTGGTCCCTGTTTTCCTTATACTTACTTTACTATAGAGTCTTGTGTTCTCAGTATCCTTTAGAAATATTTATGCTTAAATTCACTTCATTCGAAAGGCTGCAGCTGCCATCTTTTCTGTAACATATTTCTGTATAACAAATAATTTAATCTAACAAAGTCGGGTCATAAATATTCATTTATTGTGTAAAACTAAAGAAATTACAATGAATGGCCTTGTGAGCGTTCATTGGATATGAATGAAAGATGTCGATTGGGGCGTTGTTTGCATATCTTATTCCACCACTGGGCAACTTTGTCTTCTACATCACACACATTCGCACAATGCACACAAACACATACGCACACACATGCACTACATGCACACACATAAGTGCACATACAATCACACAGGGCCGTATGTGTGTGTGTGTGAAAAAAAAATCACCCTTAATATTTATTCTAAGAAAGATATAGTTCTATAACGTTGATGTTTTAGCTTATATGGATGAGAGACAAATCCCTCGTTGTGTCTTATCCATTCTCCAGTTTATCGGATTTTGGTAACAGATTAAGATTAGTGCTGCTACAAATCCTTTGAGAGTTCGTAGTTTTAGCCCTATAGTTTCAAATGTATGCTACAATTCTCTCCAATGACCTGGTACCAATAATTCCTGTAGTAATGTAAACCACATCTATCTTCGTTTATCACGGATGTTTGGTTCCACAAAAACACCTTGTTAAAATGAATCAGAGGTAACTGAATAAAATAAACAATAACTGAATAATCGGTTTCGTTACGAGACGCCATGTCCTCCCCGCTAACTAAAATAATACCTCCACACAGATAATGATATTGTTTCATGTATGGAGTTAAATTTAATAATATATGATCAGTAAATGATTAAGAAGTAACTGAAAAATAATATAAAAAGCAGAATCTTTGTCTTATCACAGGCCCGTGTTATCAGAGAACAATTCATGATAAGCATAACATGGTTCACAATTGAGCGTACCGTGTTATCTCAGATCAACGTTAAATGAATCATTGATAAACAAGAACAGATGTATAATATAAATGGATATTTCTACACATACAATGAAGAGGACACTGAAACGAATAAGTAATAAAATCTACTCCTTTGACAGCTCATCAGACTACCGCAGTTAACATTTCTGTTTGAGCTGGTATATCTATTTCCATTTATTATGGATTCATTCATCAATAATTCGGGCATAACAAGGTACGTTAATTGCGAGCCGTGTTACGCTTATCACGAATTGAATTGTGATAACACGGGTCAGTGATCAGAAAAAGGTTCTGTTTGAACCGAAAAAGCGCACCCCAGCGACGATCAGCAATGCCCAGGGCACAAAACCTATTTTTCCCATAATTTCTTTTATCCATTTATCGTTGACTCATTTAACAATGTTCTATTATAATGTGGGGGAGAAGAGAAACCCGTGACAAATGAGGGTAGATGTATTTTACCCCTGGCAGCTAAATTAACTGAGACGTCAACGAAACGCCTACAGTCGATTTGAACTCAATCATTATTACTGGAAATATCGCGGTCTATAAGACTAGACTACGATATTTCTAGCAATAATGGCTTCAGGTTTCAGCACAAGGCCAGCAATTTTAAGGGGATTGGTGTAAGTAGATTACATAGATCCACTGCTCAACTGGTACGTATTTTATCAACCCCAAAAGGAGGAACAACAAAGTCGACCTCTACAGAATGTAATCTTAGAATATAAAATGGCGGAAGGAATGCTGCTTAACCTTTCGTATATCTCTAACAACAATGACAGATAATTCCCATACATTCTTCCTTTAATTCCAAAACCTTAAGGAGTTTTCCATTCCTTTAACTATATTTTATCCATTTTATTTTTCTGACGAAATACGAAAAAGACAAAACAGACACCAACTGCAAGCAAGTGTTGTGAACCACTTCAACTCGAATGAATCATCGTTATCATCATATCTAAAAATACACTGACACTTATTTGTGAATAGAAAACTATTGCAAACAAACAAACAAGAATAGACAAAACGACAAAAGAGCGATGAAACAATTTATTCACAATATTTCCATAAGAATTAAGGATATGTTTGCGTGAGAAGAGAAGCTAACGTGAAGTTTACGCTCACTTGTTTATTTACATATCAATGAAATTAAAATGACAGTCACATTTGTAAGGCAATCTTAGGGAAAACATTACTGTTCTAATGTATGCGGGTAATCGTGGGTGTATGCATGTGTGTTGTATTGTGTGCACATTATTGAAAACTTCTATAAACAGCCATAAAGAAAGAGAATAGCAATAAACACATGCATATACACAAACACACACACACACACACATACACATATACATACATACATACATATATATATATATATATATATATATATATATATATATATATATA
>NC_068992.1:17155732-17156653 GCF_001194135.2 Octopus bimaculoides
ATATATATATATATATATATATATATATATATATATATATATATAAGTAGGTTCAAATTTTGGTACAAGGTCAGCATGTTCGAGCGGCTGGGGGTTAGTCAATTACAACGATCCCAGTACTTCACTGATTCTTATTTTATCGACCTCGGCAAGATGAAAGCAAAGTTGATATCAGCAGAATTTGAACCCATAACGTCATGAGGGACGAAATGCCGCTAAGCATTTTGCCCGATGGCTTAACGATTCTGCCAGTTTCGCCGCCTTAACTGGTCTTTACATACTGTATAACTATTCTTCTTCGTCGGTACTGCTGTTATTTTAATGCCCCATATCCTATTTATTATAATTTCGATATCCTTGCATTCGGATATTTTCTCCACATCCTTTAGGGCAGAGGTCCTCAGCCATCAGATCGCAGCCCCGGTACGGGTCGTAGATCTTTTGGTATTAGGCTACTCAACAAGAATAAAATTTTAAATCATATTTCTATTTTATTGGCCATCGCAACCTGCAGTGTATTTCTGCATGTCTTGCAAACAACTTGCACATGCAAGTGCTACCAGTCGAAAGCTCCGCATACTGGAAGCCAGCAAACGTATGGGGTCATCAGGAGAAGATGCGCGCCGTTTCGGGGCCTACCTCTCGACGGCATCAATGCGCACCGGCCCCCTCACTGATATGAGGCCCCTTCTATCTTTTACATGTTTCAGTCAGTAGACTGTGGCTATGCTGGGGCACCGCCATGGAGAAATTTTCAGTCGAAGGAATCGACACCAGCACTTTTTTAAAGCCTGGTATTTATTATATCGCTATCTTTACCGAACCGCTAAATTAGGAGGACGTAAACATTCTAGCACCGGTTGCCAAGCGATGGTGGCGGAACAAACACACACACACACACAGTTTTCACTTACTAAATTC
>NC_068992.1:17159203-17162781 GCF_001194135.2 Octopus bimaculoides
TATATATATATATATATATATATATATATATATGTATTTATTAGCACGCGCGAGTGCGTGTGTGTGTATTAATTAGTATATGTGTATGCACACGCGTGTACGCACGTTGATGTGTGTGTGCAAGTTTGCATGTGTGCATATATATCTCTACGATTTATGATGCAGATTGCTGACACCACAATCAAAAATATCAACTGTAAAAATGAGAGCAGATGCGTACGCAGTAGGGGAGCGCAGCACAAAATGTGAGACCAGCAACTGGCACCCCTATCAGTGTTTAAGAGAGCCTAACTCTGATTAGCTCTGTTCATCAAACTCAGTAAAGTTAGCTACATCAGAGTGATCATAATTCATCGCTGAGAGTGGCAACATTATGAAATTAACCCATTGTCTGCCATGAGCCTCATTTGGGGATCTGCTAAAGACAATATCACTGCTGGGTTGTTCGTTGTATTTAAAGTGTATTACTTACGTGTATTGCATTTGCAGAGCTGTGTTTAACAATATTTAGCTGTTAAAGTTAGTCATTATTAGCTCTGGCTAATTCTACAGGACATTTTATGTGATAAAACGCAATTTTTTGAACTACAAAAATATTGACTGTTTTGGAAACGTTTTTTTTTTTTTTGCATCTTCCATCTATATCATTCTCTTTTACTCTTTTACTTGTTTCAGTAATTTGACTGCGGCCATGCTGGAGCACCGCCTTTAGTCGAGCAAATCGACCCCGGGACTTATTCTTTGGAAGCCTAGTACTTATTCTATCGGTCTCTTTTGCCGAACCGCTAAGTGACGGGGACATAAACACACCAGCATCGGTTGTCAAGCAATGCTAGGGATACAAACATAGACACACAAACATACACACACACACACGTATATATATACGTATATACGACGGGCTTTTTTCAGTTTCCGTCTACCAAATCCACTCACAAGGCTTTGATCGGCCCGAGGCTATAGTAGAAGACACTTGCCCAAGGTGCCACGCAGTGGGACTGAACCCGGAACCATGTGATTGGCAAAGCAAGCTACTTACCACACAGCCACTCATTCATTAATATTTCATACACATTCGCATTTGATACTATAGTTTCAAAAAACTAAAATGCTTATTAATGCAATTGAACAGAAAAGGATAAATATGCTTTTTTTATTATTATTATTTCAGTGATCCCCATTTGGGACATTTCGAAAAATTTGTCATAATTTCCAAAATAATTCACATATGAAAAATATTTTTCCTAAGACACTAGGCAAAGCCAAAATATATGAATAAAAAAATTTGACAGTTAATGGGTTAATGAATGTTTCTCTTGGTATAAAGTCAAGTGAGCTGGTAGAATCGTTAGCACACCGGACAAAATGTTCAGAGAAATTTTGTCCATCTTTGTACGTTCTGAGTTCAAATTTCGCCAGGTCGACTTTGCTTTTATCTTTTCGGGGAGGACTGGGATCGATGTATTAGGTTTAACTCCCTCCCCCTAATTCACTGGCCTTGTGCCAAATTTTGAAACCAATACTGTAGCGAGTGTAGGGAGTTACTCAAAATAGGTCTGGTTCCTATACCGGTAGAGCTTAATTTCCCTTCTAATTAATACCAATCATCATCCTCCTGAAAAGAAAAAGTATTCACGTTGGCAAAGATCGGAGATATAAAACGAATGTATGTATAATTCAGTAAAACAGCTTACGTTTAGATATATATATAGTCGATGGGTATATATACGTATGTATATGAATATACATGTCCTGAGCTGTGTTGTGTTCTTGAACAAGACACGTATTTCCCGTGGCTCCAGTTCATTCAACAGTAGAAATGTGTTACATAGGGGACTACTTGAAATGTGAAGTATACACACACACACACACACACACACACTCACACACACACACACATACATACATACATACACACACACACACACACACACACATATATATATATATATAGATATAGATATATATATATATATATATAGATATATATATATAGATATATATACAAACACACACATACATATATTCATACACATACATACATTTGCATATACACACGTAAATATAGTAAACGCGCATATTAATACACATGTATACACACACGTTTGTAAATACCTTCGAGTGCGTCTGTATGTACGTGTCAATGTGTTTAAGCATGCGTGCGTGCGTGCGTGCGTGCGTGCGTCCGTGCGTGCGTGCGTCCGTGCGTGCGTGCGCGTACGTGCATACGTGTTGGAATTCTCTCGACGAGCTGCACAGTGAAGATGGGTCTTTTAGTGTAACAGTTGATGTGCCGTTTTTATTAGAACTAAAGATATTAAATAAAAGTCTCTTCTCGGTTAAATGCAATTCAGAATCATGTTATTTGAGTTCAGAGACGTGTCTCTCTTCAGATCATCAACAGAAAGACAACATTAATTCTATGAGTGAAGGCTCCTAATCTTTCGGTTGGCGAAGGTATATTGTTAATACAAAGATCCTTAAAAAGACAAACTCGGTTACGAGTTAAACATTTGAAGATACTGCTGACGTCCTAAAGAGTTTAGTCGAACAAATCTACCCTGGTACTATTTTTATAAAGCTTGGTATTGATTCTATCGGTTTCTTTTGCCAAACCGCTAAGTTACAGGAATGTAAACAAGCCAACACCGCCTGTAAAGTGGTGAAAGATACTAGGCTTAAGAAAATAAGTCTTGGCATCAATTTGTTCGACTAAAACCCTTCAAGGTGGTGCTCTAGCATGGCCGCAGTCAAATGACTGAAACAAATAAAACAATAAAAGAATATATATTCTTTACATTGACTTCAGTTTCCGTCTACCAAAACCACTGACAAGGCTTTGGTCGGTCCGAGGTTGTGAGAGAAAACACTTGCCCAAGGTGCCACGCAGTGGGAATGAACCCGGCACCATGTGGTTGGGAAGCAAACTTCTTACCACTTCTTAACCACAGCAACCATGCCTTTTCCCATATGTATGTATGTATGTATGTATGTATTTAAGTATGTATAAATGTATGTACGTAAGTATGTATGTACGTAGGTTTGTAGGTATGTACGTAAGTATGTACGTAAGTATGTACGTAGGTATGTATGTACGTAAGTATGTAAGAATGTAGGCGTGTATATACGTGAGTATGTATGCATGCATGTAAATACGTATGTGCATACGTAAGCATGTTTGTACGTAAGAAATCGTCTTTACTTTCCTTTTGTAACACAAAAACATCCCATTACTTCCCATTATTTTCTTTTCTCGTAGCGCTCCGACATTCTATTTTCTCTTATTAAAACAGCTTTGTTTTCACTTAGAGGTTCTTGGTAAACCTGATATAGATGTCGAACATGCTGCTTTTCTCGTCGGCGAACATTTACAAAGTTTCTCAACAACTTTAAATAAATCTTTCTCAAATTAACGGTAAATAATGACGTGGGGGTAGCGGGAAGAAATACACACACAGAGAACTAAATATGGATCGCGTTTCGGCTTATTACCATAATCAACTCCACCGTTGCTGAGGTGACTCTGAATAAATACATGCATACATGTGAGTATGTATAAATGGACGGACGTATATATA
>NC_068992.1:17163230-17165082 GCF_001194135.2 Octopus bimaculoides
ATATATATATATATATATATACACATATATATGTGTATGTGTATGTATTCATAGATACTAATATATACACGCATATATACATATACACACACACATACGTATATATGTATGCTTGAAGGATATTTGTTCCTTTTATCAATTGTTATTAATGCTTATATATATATATGGATCAATATAATTTGATTCTGGCGTGATGCTAGTCGTCAGCCAATTTTCATATGCATATAAACTCTCACCGTCACCGCTATCATCAGCACCAACGCAAAGACCATTTATACTAAAACCAATACAATTAATGCCATTATCAACTCATCACTTCTCATTGACCAATAAGAACAGCAACAATAATATGAACAATAAAACCAACTTCATCTGAAATAACAGAAAGCCATTTCAGGAGATAATGTGGAACCCTGATGTAATTTAATGTTGAATGTAAGGTCTTTGTATTTTGGTCAATAATATCTGTCTTGAAACTAAACAACTGCAACAATAGAATTAGTAGAAGAATATGACCACTGCCAACAACAACAATACCTCCATCATCGCTATCGGTATCATCACCGACATCAAGACCAATATACTCAACACTACCACCAATCCCCACTCAAACTTGTGAATAATCATCTGGCAACAATGATAATAGTTTCGGCATGATAATAATGCCTGTAGCTACCTATTCTGTATGTCAACGCAGCATGGAGTGAGTAGAGTGTGCAACTTTTTATGGTTCAAGTCAGAGATACAAGGAGAGAAGTGTCCTTGAACCTGATATATATTCAATTATAATCATGCAATGCTTCCTCCTACCTCCCACTTTCACTCCTTCGTCTCCTCATTTCCCTTCTTACATAGATGGGAATAAGAAAATAATGTTTTATTCTCAAAAGACAGTTGGTTTTATTTTTGCTTACATATCTGTCGTAGATAATTGTTAATCGTCGCCGCTATTCGATTTGCCTACAATTGTAGATGTCTCCAAGTAAGCCATCAAATTGAACTGAAAGTTGTGGTGAAGGAAAGAAGCAGCAAAAGGATTACAGTGAATATTAAACTTGATGTTTTAAAAAGGTTTGATACGAGAGAAGAAAATTCAGCGACATTGCTAAAACATGAAAGTTTGCAACGTCTACAGTGATAACAATACAGAGAAAATTAACTCAATTCCTCAAGAAGTGTCTCCGTCAACTGACAGGAACTCTTTTTGAAAAGTCTAATGTGATGCTTAAACCGGAACGGCTCTTGTATGCATGAATAAAAAATATACGGCCACGCTGTGTTCCTAACTCTACAAGGTTTTCACAAGCAGAAATAAAGTCTGCGTCAAATTCAAAAACATATTGTGGTACTTGAAAATGATGTAGGATTTCAAGAAGTCATACATGATGATGTGGTTGAGTTTTTTTGTACCCCATTAAGACAGTCTATCTAACGAGGGGTTGTTCAATGAAAGGAGGCTGGAGATATCGGATAAAAATGCAGAAATTCCATCAACATCAAGTAAGTTGACTGCAAAGAATATTGCTAGTCGGTAACATCCGTAATCGTTTCAGTTTTACACTCGGAGCTGTATAAGGAAATGATACGCCCTAAACATCAAACAATTTTGGATGAGTTCTTCGTCCTTCGGATAGACGTTGGTGATGATGGACTGTAAGATATAAGATACTGTTCTTTGTTCTTCTTCCTTCCAGTAACTTTCATGTCATCACTACACCTCAGACAGTAAGGAGTTTTTTGTAAGTACGTACCTTTCTACAATATTATGACTATATTACAATTCTTATTTATTCCTTAATGTTTCCAAATTTTACTTTAAATATATATATATATATATATATATATATATATA
>NC_068992.1:17165571-17168071 GCF_001194135.2 Octopus bimaculoides
GCCGTTCTTGTAGAGTCGTCAATGAAGACGATTATGCTTTTTCGAACATATCCGCCGAAACGAATTGTCATTTTATAACATGAAAAGCAATGGGAATATTAATTTCGCGTTACGGCAGGCCTTTGATGGACGCATTACTCTCGTAATCCAAGGGATTCTAAACACACACACACATACACACAGACACACACACACACACACACACACACACACGTACGTACGTCTGTATGGTTGGATGGATGGATGTATAAACTTTAATTGATTCTTTTATATTAGGCACTCGGCACCTTTTTTGAAAGTGAAGGCGGTATTACCGTCATTAGGGAACGGCCGGACCAGCTGTCACTCAACATCGAGCAAGTTAACTATCATGAAACGTTCGCCGGCAAATCATTTACTTGGAGACAGTTGAAGTTTTGCGAAACGGTGATGAGGAAGGGTGGAGTGATGTTTGAGTCTTGTCTACAAATTCGTGTCAATTGATAGAATTCATAGACCAATTGCATTTTTATTTCCATGACAACCGAAAATCCTTTCTCGGCTACTAGTATTTGGAGGAACGGGTTACAGTAATGTTGGAATAGTGGTACAGTAAAGTACACACCACGAGAATACTGTTTGGTTATTCTTTTATTCTTTTATACGGTTCAGCCCGAAGGCTGTGGCCATCCTGGAGCACCACCAGTTTTTTACTGTTTTAATTTTTATTTGTTTCAGTCATTTTCATGTTTGATATTTAGCTTTTCGATCTCTGATTATCGAACCACCATTATATATAGTTGAGGGTCCCATCACCCATCACTGTGTGTGTGTGTGTGTGTGTGTGTGTGTGTGTGTGTGTGTGTGTGTGTGTGGTGCTTGATGGTGTTTGAAGTCTTTAACTTCTTGACAGAGTCGTAGGTGGAAGCCGTCCTGATATACGGTTTGCCTCGGGTATTTTAAAGCTGGTGGAGTCCATCGCTTTCCAGGTTTGAAAACAACAGATGTCTTCCAGGATGAAAGTGTGAGAGGCAGTGAGAGAGAGAGAGAGAGAGAGAGAGAGAGAGAGAGAGAGAGAGAGAGAGAGAGAGAGAGAGAGAGAGAGAGAGAGAAGGAGGGAGTGTGTGAAGAAGAAGAAGAAGAAGAAGAAGAAGAAGAAGAAGAAGAAGAAGAAGTATCAACCCTTGTACATGACTGGTACTTTATTTATCGACTCCAGAAAGATGAAAGGCAAAATTGGTTAATCTATATTTCTAGAAGATGTTTATACCTTTGTCTATAATTCTTCCAACAATAGTCAGCGACCCCAACCCTCAGTATTCGACTGGTACTTATTCTATCGATAAGTCCTCTCCCCTACAATATTAAATTTTGTTGCTGTAATAGAAAGAATTATTGTTGATTAGCCTCAGAGTAGTGAATTGGCTTAATTGTTAGAGCGTCGGACAAAATGCTTAGTCGAACTGCTGACTTTTTACGTTCTGAGTTCAAATCATACTGAGGTCGACTTTGTCTTTCCTAATTTCGTGGTCGATAAAATAGATACTAGTTGAACACTGTATTCGGTTAACCCTCAGCTCTAAAACTGCTGGTCTTATGCCAAAAATTGAAAGCCATTCACAGTAGGAAACTGGTAGAATCGTTAGCGCAGTGGGCAAAATGAGTAGCGAAAATTCTGTTGGCTCTTCACAGTCCATAGCTCAACTCCCGCTGAGGTCGATTTTGCCGTTCACTCTTTCGAGGTTAATAAAGTACGTACCAGTTTTGCGCTGCTATCGATGTACTCAACTAAAACCATCACCCTAAAGTTGCTGGCCCTGTGTAAAACTTTCAAGCCATTATTAATCATTAGCCTAAGGCGGTGAGCTAGCGGAATCGTTAGCACACCGGACAAAATGTTTAGCGGCATTTCGTCCGTCGGTACGGACTGAATTCAAATTCCGCCGAAGTTGACTTTGCCTTTCATCCTTTCGGGGTCGAGAAATTAAGCACCAGTGAAACACTGGGGTCAATGTAATCGACTTGTCTCCTCTCATAAACTTTCAGGCCTTGTGCCTATAGTAGAAAGAATTATTAACTCTTAGCCTACAGTTTAGGTCTGTTCCAGCAGAACCCCTGATCAAACGCGTTCCGCTTTCAACCATAACGAGATTAGCCTCTCCATTCTTCTTTCAGACAAATTCTTTAGTTCGTCCTGCAGAAATTGATTTGAGTGTATTTTATTGGGTTGTCCGGAAAGTTCGTGCCGATTTTTAAAGGAAAGAAAATGGTCAATAAATACTTGCCATTACATTTGTAATCAACCAAATATGAACCATTTTGTTGCACAATACGTCTCCATCTTTCCTTTAACTTGAAAATATCCTCTTCCCATATGAATTAAGGTGGTTTCATGGCAAATAAATCGAAAGGTAAGCTACTATAAATCAGCACGGACTCTCCGGACAACAAAAATACTTCAATTTTGGTTTTTCGGAGTTCTTTTTTGTTTTTGCTTTTTTTTTTTTCGGGCAAAAGCTCA
>NC_068992.1:17173831-17174680 GCF_001194135.2 Octopus bimaculoides
TATATATACATATATATATATATATTTATATATATATAATCCATATGTGTGCGCGCGCACGCGCATGTGCGTATGTATATGTATACGTGTACGTATATTTGCGTGTGTATGCACATTCAGTGTATCGATTTTTATTTTCCCGCGTAAAATCTTAGACGCATACTAATCTTCTATGTATAAAGTGTCCGTCCGTATATATGTATATAAGTAGGTGTACAGGGAGACAGATAGCTAGATAGATAGATAGATAGATAGATAGATAGATAGATAGATAGATAGATAGATAGATAGATAGATAGATAGATAGATAGATAGATAGATGGATAGATAGATGGATAGACAGACAGATAGATAGATAGATAGATAGATAGATAGATAGATAGATAGATAGATAGATAGATTGATAGATAGATAGATAGATATAGTTAATACACACACAAATATATCGTGGCACTCCACCGCTTATGACGACGAAGGTTCCAATTGATCCGATCAACGGAACAGCCTGCTTGTGAGATTAACGTGCAAGTGGCTGAGCACTCGACGTAGTCCTCAGGGAGATTCAGCGTGACACAGAGTGTGACAAAGCTGGCCCTTTGAAATACAGGTACAGCAGAAACAGGAAGAAAGAGTGAGTGAAAGTTGTAGTGAAAGAGTACAGCAGGGTTCGTCACCCCACCTCCTGCCGGAGCCTCGTGGAGCTTTAGGTGTTCACGCTCAATAAACACTCACAACGGCCGGTCTGTGAATCGAAACTGCGATCCTACGACCACGATTCCGCTGCCTAGCCACTGGGCCATTGCGCCTCCACACACACAAATGTAAAAAGAGAAAGAAATGATAAGTAAT
>NC_068992.1:17181355-17182106 GCF_001194135.2 Octopus bimaculoides
ATATATATATATATATATATATATATATATATATATATAAATGTACATATTATAATTGAACTTACCTGCTATAGGCGAAGCCGTCTGACCTGTGTCTGGTTGCGGTTTTAAAGGTAATTTTGACTGTATAGGGAGCGGCATGTGTACCGATACTATAACCAACAACAGAGATGCGCAAAAACTGCCCGAATTACGCTCCATGTGGACTGGTAAGTTTATCATAAAGATGATGATGATTACGATGATGATAATGATGATGATCACAAACTGTTATGGAGATTACGATATAAACAAATACGAATTATATTAATTATAATTCTAGTATGACTTAAATAATAATCCAATGATGTATTCTTGAAATTGTCGTGTGTTTTCGTGTTTTGTAAGTATACATATATATGAGGGTTTTATCGTGTTCGTTAATTATTTGATATTATTTTTTAATCGATTAATTTTTCGTGTTAAAATTCTCGGCTGAAGAGAACATAGGTTCGTACCCCAGCTGAGTCAGCTGTGCTTGTGTCTTATCGTCTGGCTAAACCGTGGCTTTACTATATAGCTGTGGTGTGTGTCGGCTGGCTTCTGTATAATAAGTTACGTTGTGATTGTGTTGTGTCTGTGTACTGCTGTATTGCGTTGTGTGTCGGTCGTTTCCTCTGGGCAAGCAAGCCACACTCACACATACTCACACACATACTCACACACACACACACACACACACACACACACACACACACACACACACACACAC
>NC_068992.1:17182481-17184434 GCF_001194135.2 Octopus bimaculoides
GAGTGATAGACAGATAGAAAGGGTGAGAGAGAGAAAGAGAAGGCGTGTGAGAGAAGGTCGAGGAGAGGGGTGGCGCCGTTCTTTTACAAGGAAGTGGGAGAAGTTGAGTGCCGGAATTTCGTTTTTCCTTCTTTTTTTGTCTTTTTTTTTAATTATTTTTTTGTATTTAAAATTTTTTTTTTTTTTTCTACTTGGTACCAATTCGAAGTTTATTGCAGTTCTAATGATGCTGAGATCGAATTTTTAATATAATGCAAGAATTAAAATAAACTGAAAACAATGCAGACAATATAAAAAAACAACAACCTAAAACAGAAAACAACACAAAGTTTATCTAGCGCGTCGAACAAAATGCTTAACGGTATTTCTGCTAGCTCTTTACATTTTGAGGTCCAGATCGACTTTGCTTTTCATCCTTTCGATATCTAT
The DNA here is from genome assembly GCF_001194135.2 of Octopus bimaculoides. Classification (NCBI taxonomy): domain Eukaryota; kingdom Metazoa; phylum Mollusca; class Cephalopoda; order Octopoda; family Octopodidae; genus Octopus; species Octopus bimaculoides. The sequence continues at coordinate 17,182,911 of NC_068992.1, forward strand.
AAAAATAAGTACCAGCTAAGCACTGGGTCGACGTTATCGGTAAACCCCTTCCCTACCCTTAAAATTACTGGTGTTGTGCCAAAATTTGAAACAATTATTATTACTGGTGCTTGCAAAGGAAAGACGTTGTTTTGGAGAATGTAAGCTATTGGTGAATTTTGTTGTTTTGAAGAATGTAATTTGGTTTTTGTTGTACCATTTTGTTATTAAGCCAACCAGTATTCTCTGAAGCTAGTTGACTCTGTGAAACTTTTGGCCCCTCGGGGCGAATTTTGATGCCTTTTTGCTAGCGAGGTTACTTATTTAAAAAAAATATGGCTTCGCTTATCCGGAGTGCAGTTAGCTGATCCAACAGCCAATTCATTGTGAACACTACAACCTGTTCACGAAAGATGAGTGAAAGCAAAATGAAAAGAAAAACGGAAGCAACTTCTGCTGCCATCATCAGCACCGACCAAAACAGCAAGAATTTCAACAATGAGCAAGAAAAACAAAGAAGAACCAAATAGTCGATTCAACACACCTGAAAATTCTACCTCCGCGACCACCATCACTTTTAACAGCAACACAAATATTCTTTCTACTAAAGGCACAAGGCCTGAAATTTTGAAGAGTGGTAAATCGATTACATTGACCCCAGTGATTTACTGATACTTATTTTATGGACCCCGACAGGATGAAAGGCAAAGTCGACCTTGGCGGAATTTGAAGTCAGAACGAAAAGACGGGCGAAATGCCGCTAAGCATTTTTCCCCTGCAAGCTAATGATTTTGCTAGCTCGCTGCTTTAACAGCAACGAAAATATAAATTTTTGCTATTATGCAAAAGTGTCGTAAGTCCAAAACGATCCTTTTTTTTTTTTTTTTTCAGAAAAAGAAAGAATAGTTTCACCATTCGATTTCTTTTTACATTAGCAACAGTTTCGGCTGAACAATAATACTTTGTTGGGTGCATAAAATCGCAACTTCATGCATGTATGATATTTTCCGTCAGAAATATTTTTGCAAAACTGTCGTATGTGGGACTCGGTGCACTTTTGATAAATGCTAAACCGTTGTACTACTTTTTGACAATTTTCATCTGAAGCAGCTGGAGATACGATAGTTTGAGGAAAAGAACCGGATATTGCAAGCAGAATTAAATATTGAATAAGACGCATTTGGCCAAATTTGGACATACGACAGTTTAACATAATAGCAACGAAATGAAGATATCTCAACAAATGCAGTCACCGGATTCGTAAACGCCGTGCTACAGGAGCAAGTAATTAGATAGACATCTCAAGAAGTAAAAAAAATGATAGAAAAAAAGAACGAAACCTCCTTACCAGGTCTGAACGAGACGGAGAATTCAATACAACATATCCATCCAACCAGAAATGAATCAGATAACTGTAACTTATAAAATGATAACAATAAAAAGCCAAGAATATGCGAAGATGTGGCTGCGTGGTAAGAAGCTTGCTTCTCAACCACATGGTTCCAGATTCAGTCCCACTTCGTGGCACACTGAGCAAGTGTCTTC
>NC_068992.1:17185045-17189460 GCF_001194135.2 Octopus bimaculoides
ATTATTATTATTATTATTATTATTATTATTATTATTATTATAATATATATATATATATATGCGTGCGTGTGTGTATCTTTGTGTCTATATTTGCCACCCACCACCGCTTGACAGTCGGTACTGTTGTGTTTATGTCCCCGTAATCTAGCGGTTCGGCAAAAGAGGGTGATAGAATAATTTCCTGGTTTTGAAAAATAACTACTGAGGTCGATCCATTCACTCATTCTAATAAAATTCTCCCAGACGGTGCCCCAGCAAGACCGCAGTCTAATGACTGTAGCAAATAAAGATTATAGAGTCAGCAACATAACAGCAAATAGGAAAGTGCCTCAGACCAAAATGTACGTCGCTAGGGAGGAAAAGCGGAGATAAAACCAAGAAGCACTCCACAAAAACTCTAAAAAGTGACGTGCTCATCTTCATACAAATCTAGCTTGGCGGTAAGGTTGTAAGAATAAAGATTGTCGATGTGTCCCTGGAAGTAAGCACTTGTCCTTTTCGACAAAAGAAGGCATAAACAATATTCTGCAGGTCCAAAGGCTGAAGAAACAAAATTGGTAAGACCAAGAGATAGAGCTATTGATCCAAACGAATCAAGAGGTATGGAATCTATCCCAGACCTGATCAATTTGCCTGACAGCGCACAACTGTTTGTGGTCGTTCCGGACAGAAAGTCAAGATGCAAACAACTGCCAACCCTCAAAAATCTGACAGATATGAACAGATGGAGGAGGCACCTTTACGCAACGATACAACACCACTCGCAGCAGCAACTATATCAGTAGCATGATATCATATGTGTAAATTTTAAGAATGTAATATATTAAAATATATCACATACTACCTTCATTTTTGTATTGCTATGTATGTACAACCCAACAATTCTTTCTTTGCTTTTTTGTAACACGTTGTTGAATAGGACCTTGTAGCAAAATAAAAAAAAAGCATTTGTTGTTGCTCTTGTTACCATCATCATCATCGTCATCATCATCATCATAATTATTTGGATAGTTTTCCCTTCCGTGAACCATTCAGGCATTACCTTTGGCTCTGCTAGTATTTCATTAAATCTCTCAGACAGCTTTTTATATGTTCCTGTTACTATTATTATTATTATTATTATTATTATTATTATTATTATTATTATTAGTAGTAGTAGTATTATTATTATTATTATCATCATCATCATTATTAAGGCGACGAACAGGCAGAACCGTTGGCACGCCGAGCAAAATGCTTAGCGGTATTTCGTCTTTCTTCACTTTCTGAGTTCAAATGTCTCCGGGGTGGACTTTGCCTTTCATCCTTTCGGGGTCGATAAAATAAGTACAAGTGGAGTACTGGGGCCGATATAACCGTTTTAACCCCTCCCCAAAATTGCCGACCTTGCACCAAAATTTGAAACCATTGCTATTATTATCATTATTAAGCAAGGCAGAGAGCTGGCAGAACCGTTAGCAAGCCAGACAAAATACATACACACACACACACGCATACACACATAAATACATGTATGCATGTATACATACATACATACATGCATAAATGCATACATATATACATAAACATATACACGCATACACACATACATACATGCATACATACATACATACATACATACATATATGCATGCATGCATACATACATACATACATACGTGTGTGTGTGTGTGTGTGTGTTAGGTGTATAACTGTTAATTGACTGGGACTTCAAATTTCGCCTTATCAGTTTTTCAAGCAGTCTGATTAAGCAAGCAGATAAGGCGAAATTTGGGGGCTAATGCAGTTTCACACCTTTCCTTGAAAAATACAGTTTTCTGAAAAAATATTTTCGGATTCCTACGTTTTATATGTCGGAGATTACGAATATGCAAAAGAAAAAATTAATTTTGAACTTTTTCATCCATTTATTTATCTGTCTATCTATTTATCCCTTTGTCAACTAAATGTGGTGGTCCTACAGAATACGGCATTACTGTTGTTTTTAGCCCCAGGGAGGCATTCGTATCTATCTATCTCTTTATACACATATCTATATGCTTATTGAATTTAAAATTTTGAAAACTTGGTTTCTTGCATGTTCGGAATCTCCGTCATCTAAAACATTAAGGGGAAAAAAATTTCGAAAAAGTTCAAAATCTTAAGGGGTTTTTTTTCTTCTTGCATATTCGTAATCTCCGACATCTTAAACGTAGGAAACTGGAAAAAAGTTTTCAAAAAAATGCATTTTTCAAGGAGAGATGCGAAACTGCATTAGCCCCGAAATTTCCAGTCAAAATTATTAATTGATCCCTAAATCATTATGTCCCACGATTAGTAAACTTTTCGCTGTTTTTTATAAATTAATCAACAACACCAAATGCTTCATTTGTATACATATATATTTTTGCACCCTTTTAAAGCCTAGCCGGGCTCATGGGCCCGGTTTCCCGCCATATCGAGGTTCACCTATCGCGGTTTATTATTCAAGATTACCTCGATTCCTCCGTGGTGTGGTTTTGCATTTATAATAAAATGAATATATGCAAATTATAAAAATAGAAAAAGATATACAATACAGTACTGTTTCTACTTCGCGGATTCTCACCTATCGCGGGGAGTGGGGAACGTAACACCTACGATAGTCGAGGGATTACTGTAATAGCTTTTGGAATGTGAGAACATTTTCTAAGCGCTGAGTGTGTCGGTATTCTACAGAAAATAAAGGAATGTCCCGAATGCAGGATGGCTGTGAAGACAGCTTAGAAAACCTTGTAAATACTCTTTAGGAAATGGAAATTTGTCCGTTGCCATTCCCTGTATATCCGGTTCCATATCATAATGAACTTGAGACATGTCTTAACAAAATCTTGCAGTGGTCTTCCAGCACACCAGACACCAACCGGGAATTTCTGTATGCCCGTGTTTTGCTTTTGATAGACACTCGTTGAACTACCACTGGCTTCATCCATCTTTTTGACAGGTCTTGTTTTTAGTTCTGCTGGGCTTCTAGCAATACTCTTCGCCAGGCAACCCTAGTGGGGAGTGCCTGTATAGTCGCCGACGAAACGACCATGCCACAGGTTGCACTGAATTCCATGTTACCAGTAGCACTCCTGAGAGACCTAAAAAGTGACCTGACATATACATACATGTACACATACATGCATACATACATACACACATACATGCAAGCATACATGCATACAATCAAACATACATACATACATTCATGTATGCATGCATACATACGCGCATACCAAACAAATCAAGAACAAAAATAACAAAACAATAAAGTTCCCAGGGACGTTCACAAATATTAAGTTGAGGCTCAGGAGGAAAAAAATTATAGAGTAAAAGTATAACGTTTCGGAAACACTTCTTCATCAGATACTAGAGGAAAGCCTAGAGGGTTAAAGAAGAGAAGAAAGAAGATATAAAAAATGTGAGCCAAGAAAAATAACACACGTGAGTTAGATTCATATGTTCGATCTTTGGCTAACTGGAAATGTAAAAGCTAATTATAGTTTTAATTACAAGAAAGTGATACGAGGCTGTCTGTTGGTACGTGGTTGAAATTGCGTGTGCGTGAGTACGCACGTATGTGTCACACATCGAAAAGTTGTTGCTTCGAAATTAACAGCGTAACACTTGAAAATTTTTGCATAGGTATATATAAATCTCTATATGTCCATCATTCAGTCAACACAATTTCTTCTCTGATTTTCGTTTGGTATTGTATGCAGTGGAATAGATTACGGGGTCTATATAAAAGATAAGAGTAAAACTGGCGATTCGGTTAGAAAAATATCTTTATTGTTATAATAAAAATTAAAATTCTGCGAGCGAATCTCCATCCAGAAAAGACACAGTTGGCAACACAGCTCTGCATACCAAACTAGCTAAGTGGGAAGATAGATAGATAGATAGATAGATAGATAGATAGATAGATAGATAGATAGATAGATAGATAGATAGATAGATGCACACGCACACACATACACATGGATATATATTGGTTTTAGTATATATAAGACAAGCAATTTCCAGGGAGGAGTGACTCAACTGCATTGACCCTATTCTTCAACTGATACTTATTTTATCGACCCAGAAAGGATGAAAGACAGAGGCTACCTCGGCGGAATTTGAACTCAGAACGTGAAACCAAACAAACTACAGCTAATCCTTTCATTTGTTTCAGCAATTTGAGTGCGGCCATGCTGGAGCACCACCTTTAGTCGAACGAATCGACCCAGGACTTATTCTTTGTAAGCGTAGTACTTATTCTATCGGTTTCTTGTGTCAAACCGCTGAAATGCTAAACACACCAACTTCGGTTGTCAAGTGATGAGGGGGGGAGGAACAAACACACACAGACAAATATACGTATATATATTTTTGCGTATGTGTTTCAAAGAAGCCCGTCATATATATATA
>NC_068992.1:17190979-17192322 GCF_001194135.2 Octopus bimaculoides
TATATATATATATATGTATATACATATATACATATATATATATATATATATATATATATGTATATATATGTATGTATGTATGTATGTATGTATGTATACATATGTATATATGTTCGTGGGTACGTATGGAGGTAGGTAGGTAGGTACGTATGTATGAATGAATGAATGAATGAATGAATGAATGAATATACGTATGTAGGATGCATGTATGGGTGTGTTTATGTGTATAAATACGCGTATGTGTATCAGTATATCTTTTTCTATTTCATTCTTCTTCACCTTTACCTTTCCTTCTTCGTTCTTCTCTTTTATTCATTCCCTTCTCATATCTTTACGCCTTCTATCCTTCTATTTCTTTTTCCGACTTCAACCCTTCTGTTCCCTTTTTTTTTTTTTTTTTTTTTCATTTCATCTCTATTTCTTCCGGTTATTGGACTGTGACCCTTCCTGGGGCACCGCTTCGGAGGGTTTCATCGAACAAATCAAACTCAGTACTTTCTGCTTTAAAGTCTGGTGCTTATTCCGTCCGTCCATTTGGCCGAAACGCTGAATAACGGGGGACGTAAACCAACCAACACAGGTTGTCAAACGACGGTGACGTACAAACACGAAAACGCGCACGCACGCACACACGCTACCGTCGGGCTTCCTCGCCGTTTCTGTGTACCAAATTCATTCACACGGCAGCGATCGGTCCGGAACTTCAGTAGAAGACACGAAGGTACCGCGCAGCGGGACTGAACCGGAAACTACGTGGTTACAAAGCTAGCCTCTTAACTACACAAGCATACCTGCTGCATGCCTTTTTTTTATATATATTTTACTTATATTTATTTATTTTGTCATTCATGTTTCATTCTTCTTCACGTTATATTTCAATCCTCATCCTGTTTTTTTTTATGCTTTACAAATACATTTATACTTCTCCTCTTCCTCTCTGTCTCTCCCTCCTTCTCTCTCTCTATCTCTCTCATTCTTCGCATTTCCATCTTTCTCCTTTTCTTTCTATTTTCTTCATTTCCTCTTTTTTTTCTTTTGTTCCCTCTTTTCGAGTTTTTTTCTCAAACTGTCTTTGTATTTTTTTTTCGCTTTCTTTCCAAGATTTCTTTCTTCCTTCCTCTCTTTCCCACTTTATTTACTTCTCCTTTCAAGTGGATTAAAATATCGATACACAACATAGGAAGTATGGCAACATGGCATTTACACGTATTCATACACACAGGTAGACAGCTTCAAACATACAAACACAGAGACATTTATACATATAGACATACGTATGTATATGTGTGTGTGCATGTATTAATGTATGCATGCATATCTAAATATATACGCATATATATATA
>NC_068992.1:17197236-17199462 GCF_001194135.2 Octopus bimaculoides
GTATATTTCTTCTTCGCACACCTGCGTTTATCCGTGCGATTATGTATGTACGTACATGTGTGTACGTGTGTTTGCCTCCAGTGCCAAAAAGTACTGTCACCACAAACCATGTTGGACGTCCAAAACAGCCGTACTAAATCGCCTGCGTTCGTTCCAGTATGAGAGAGTTACCGAGAGAAGATTTACTTAACAGATGACATTTTTTTTTTCGTTTCAATTTCAGATGTTCAACCTCAAATGTCCTAGTTTCAATTAAATCGATTAAAACCCTTCAAGGTGGTGCTCCAGCATGGCCACAGTCAAATGACTGAAGCAAGTAAAAGAATAACAGAAAATACCGTCAACTTTTTCTATACGCTCCATTCGGAGTGACCAGCTACTCTATAACATTAGCCTGAACGATGTATGTAACGTAGACGACCTCAAAACATGTAATAATCAACCCCTTGTCACCTTCTCACTGCTTTAACTCATATTGCACTTTTAAGTAAACTCAGTGTTATATCCCGGGGGCCCAGACAACCTAATAGTACGCATTCTTCTCAAGACTGAGTGGTAGACGCTTGTTTATCACCCTCCACGTGGTTCAAAGATATCGTAAGAAGAGTTCCCATTCTATTGCAAGGCGTCGTTTGTGAAAATAACGAGAGACAACATGCATGGCCGCGAAGAGGGCCATGTATTTTGTCGTTCTTCACCTAAGTAAACTATGAACAACTATGGAAGTCCAGTAAATCTATTCCATAAACTCTAGTGATACTGGAGTGATCTCTCTGAGATGTTTATGGAAGCCCAGATTCATGCTGTGCCTCATTAATTTCTAGTTGATATATGGAAGAACAAACACTACAATACTACTCGTTTTTTTTTGTTTGTTTTTTTTTTTTTTTCAAGATTGTTGATTCTGACCGGAAATTACGGAGGTGCAGATAGTAAAGTAAAGGGAAAACATCGCCACCGGAAACTAAAACTCTTTCCTAGATTCACACACACAAACACACACAACATAATGATTACATACACACATTTCCACACACATACACAAATACACACGCACTCGCACACACATCATACACATATTTTCAGGAGCATACACGCACACAAATATATATATATATATATATATATATATATATATATATATATATATATATATATATATGCCCGCGCACACACACACACGCACACGTACACACGCACACGCACATACACGCACGCACACACACACACACACACACACACAGCAAAATCATTTATTTTCGCATGCACTCACACAAACATTTTAGACATGTTCACACATGACATGCGAACGCGTACACACACGCACACACGCACACACGCGCACACACGTACACACACATGTATACACACACACGTATACACAGAGGGAGTAGGTATATCTGTTGAACATGAATATTTAATTCTCCCACGCACTAATGCGATAAATTGAGCCAGTTGATTTCATAATTAGAGATATTTATCAATGGAAACAATATATACGGAAGGGAAATGGCTGCGATGGCTTTCATCACTTTCCGAAGGGGCGTAAGCAAACCAAGTAATACACACACATACACACACACACACACATACACACACACACGCGTCTATGTATGCATGTCTCTTTGTTTATATATATACATACAAACAGAAACATACAAATAAATATAAGTGAATATGTTTATAGATAGATAGGTAGATAGATAGATAGATAGATAGATAGATAGATAGATGTGTACATATGTAAGCATGTATGTTTATAGCTCTTATATATATCTCTCATTTTGTTTCCGACTGATATACATTCGTGTGAGGGGGGGGCGTGTGTGCATGCGTGCGTGTGAATGTGTGTGGGTTCCTGTGTGTGTCAGCGTGTGTGCGTGTGCATGCACGAGTATGCGTTTAATTCTGAATACTAAGACATACTATATACACACACACACATACACATATGCACACCTACGCATACGCACACACACACATACACACACGCACGTACACACACACACACACACGCAGGTACACACACACACACACACACACCTACGTAAGAGAAATCAACATAGTTGACACCACCAAATCTGTTCAGTAGCTGTAAGCTTGTCTGGCGGGAGTGGCCCCTTAATCTGTATTGACAAGGAAAACACGACAACGTAGAGCCTCTGTATGTGTGTGTGTGTGTGTGTGTGTGTGTGTGTGTGTGTGTGTGTGTGTGTGTGTGTGTGT
>NC_068992.1:17199834-17200331 GCF_001194135.2 Octopus bimaculoides
TATATATATATATATATATATATATATGTATGTATGTATGCTTGTGTACAGAGCGTGATATATATGTGTGTGTATGTGTATGTGTGTATATACACACATACATACATACATACATACATACATACATATATATATACATACACACATACATACATACATACATACATACATACATACATACATACATACATACATACATATATACATACGTTCATACATACATACGTTCATACATACATAAGCTTAATATGTCAGAATAATTAAGTAGTTCGGCAAAAACGACGTCCAGGTTTCGATCCCACTGTAGGACATTTTGTGCAAATCTCACTTTCTATATCTCCAGACTGATGTCTCGTATCTTGCTCTAACCCTTATTCTTTGTTTCTACTTCTCTTCATATTCATCTTGTCTATCTCACTATCCCTTTTCCATCCCTCTATCTCTCCCCCTCGCTCTCTCTCTCTCTCTCTCTCTCTTTCTCTCTCTCTCTCTCTCTC
>NC_068992.1:17200341-17207841 GCF_001194135.2 Octopus bimaculoides
TCTCTCTCTCTCTCTCTCTCTCTCTCTCTCTCTCTCTCTCTCTGGCTTTTAATTTATATTTCACGCTTTTTTTCTCTCTGTCATTTTTCGTCTTTCACTTTCTCTATTGATCTATCGATATCTCGATATATCTATCTACCTATCTATCTATCTACCTATCTATCTATCTACCGGTCTAAACACATACACAGACATATGTTGCTGGCAACATAGGTTGCTGCTAAGAGAGAGAGACACGAATAGCTGTAGAATGGTATCTTTTCCGGAGCTGGCGTTGAAGCTGATCCAAATACAACCCAAAAATCTATGGAAAATCATCGAGCAGATAAACCTCCTGAACGTTTCCAGCTGCACATCATGGAAGCTGATGGAAGACCTAAGTGCCACACATATTGTAACATCAACCACCTGAGGGTCTCCAGCAGGAGTAACAACAGCAACAACGACAGTAATATCAGTAAATTTAGTACACTAATACTGAGAAACGAGAGAAGAATGACGACGGAGGAAACAGCAGAGAAACGGCTTCTCTAAGAAAAACAACACTAACACCTACAATACATTCGCAAACACGTCTCACTCTTTTATTAGAGGCACCCTTTATGCTACGGACGCTTCTGCTGCTGCTAATGGTAATGCTACTGGTGACGTCTGTATGAACGGTGGATGTTGTACTGGTATCATTGATAGAGCTGATGCGATAGCATTTTAATCAGCTTCTTCAAGGTTCTGCACTAACCTTGGTCGAAATCACTATATATTTACTATTTTGAAATGCTTTCCAAAATATACATACACTTCATTTTAATGGCTCCCAAGAAGTTACAGGTTGTTCCACAAGCACTCAGCTCTGAGCGCGCAGCTTTTTATAACAGAAACGGGTGTAAGCTAAGAAAGATGATTAGGCAACTCCTGTGTGTTTGACATTCATTAAAAGCATACATAATTGATTTTTATTCACATTCATGTTGGCAAATTCGTGCAAACACTTAGCTAAAGTAATGAGTGTAGAAGTGTCTTTGATACACGAGTGTGTGCGATTACACTGTATGGTGTGTGTGTGTGTGTGTGTATGTATGGATGCATGCATGTATGTATATATGTTTGTGTTTGTCTGTACGTATGTATGTGTGTGTATGAGTGTGTGTATGCATGTATGTATGTCTTTTTGTATGTATGAGTGTATGTGTATTATGTATGCATGTATGTGGATATGTAGGTATGCGTGTATGTACGTACGCATGCATGTGTGTATGTAGGCATGTGTGTATGCATTCTTGTATGTATATATGTATGTACGTATGTATGCATGCATGTATGTATATATGTATGTATGCATGTATGTATGAGTGTTTTATGAATGTGTGTTTGAGTGTGTATGCATGTATGTGTATATGTAGGTATGTGTGTAGTCATGTGTATATATATATATATATGAGTATGTATGCATGCACATATGTATATATGTATGTATGTGTGTATGTATGTGTGTATGTGTGTGTTTGTATGTATGTGTGTATGAGTGTTTGTGTGTACGTATGCATGCATGCATGAATGTATGTATGAATGCATGCATGAATGTATGTATATATGTATGCATGTATGTATGTACGTATGCATGTATGTATGTACGTATGTATGTATGTATGTATGTATGTATGTATGTACTCGGGTTAAGTATATGTGACTCTGTTTTATACGCTCATTCAAAGAATTCAACAAGAGAAAATACAGAATATTTTATAAATCTGCACTGTACCAATAATCGATTGGATTTGGCGTAAGCAAGTCAATTTGCTTCGTCTATTTCTATGAAAACACTAGTATTTCTAAGTTTCTGATGACGGAGCCAAAAACGCCAGTGATAACAAGTGCAAATCAGAGTCTATAGACTGGATACAAAATAAGAAAACAAGCAATAAGTTCTGCATGAATTCATCATAGATGTTCTCCTTTTGTAGATATGGGTGTATACATATAAAGGAATCGTATATAGTTGCGAATTTCAATACATATAATCGGTCTTTCATTCCGGCTACTTTAGGCGCAATACAATTTTTTGAAACGCAGGGTGGCCCAAAAGTAGGTCTGCAGTTATCACGTGGGCACTTTAAATTTCTTTTAAAACATTTTATTACATTAAAATTTTTATCTTACTGCTAACTGAGTTAGCATAGAATAATGGTTTCTTTTTATTTATTTTTTTTTTTCGATAATTAAGATCTAAACTGTTAATATATGAACGCGAAAGAGATAGTTGAATAATTGTAAACCTACTTTTGGACCGCTTTATATTTAGAAATCTAAAAAAAAAACGCGTTCTATACGCCGGAAAATACGCTAATTTTCAATTGTGATGTATCATAGACTAACAATAATTTCACGCGTTGAATGCAACGAGAAAAAAATTTCAGAAAGCTGATGCAATCGATTTAAAATTACTCTAGGACATGACTGGTACACCATTGGCCGTATGAAATACAACATCAATGAAATCAAAGGATTTTAACCATCGACAACAAAATGCTGCTATGCAATTAGTCTTTTAGGATATTATTCTTTTTTTTCCTGTAATTCCATTCATAACAACAATAACAGCAACAACAACGACAAAAACAACATTAATAATAATAATAATAATAATAATAATAATAATAATAATAATAATAATAATAATAGTAATAATAATAAAAATAATAATAATAATAATAATGATAATAATGATAATAATAATAATAATAATAATAATAATAATAATAATAATAATAAATAATAATAATAATAATAATAATAATAGTAATAATAATAAAAATAATAATAATAATAATAATGATAATAATGATAATAATGATAATAATAATAATAATAATAATAATAAATAATAATAATAATAATAACAGCAACAACAACAACAACAGCAGCAACAGTAGTAGTAGTAGTAGTAGTAGTAGTAGTAGTAGTAGTAGTAGTAGTAGTAGTAGTAGTAATTATAGCATGAATATGAATATGTATAGAAGCTTTTCCTTGAGATCATTATAATAAAACCGATTTGACATGATAGAATATAATTACTTAGTGTGACTAATTGTATTAGTAATATTGTATCTAGAGTCGTCCAATTAATCTCGTGACTTCTCTGACAAATACGTAAATTGGTAAAAATAAATATTGTGAAAAATAGTGAAAGAGCAAAAATACACAAGTAAACAACATAAATAAATAACATAAATAACATAAATAAATAAAAGAAAGTAGTAGCTAAAAATATTGAATAAATGACGAACTGTCTTGAATGATGTGTATTGTAATGTATTTGATACTCATTATATAATAAACTGTATGGTTACATAATAAGAACATGCGTATTTTTAAAGATGTATGTATGCAGGTATGTCTGTTTGCAAGTATGTATATATGATGTGCCTGTGTGTGTGTGTGTGAGTGTGTGTGTGTGTGTGTGTGTGTGTGTGTGTGTGTGTGTGTGTGTGCTTGTCGTTTTAATCCCTTAGAATTTTCCTCAATGGAAGGAGTTGATTTCTAACAAAGAAACAAACTGCAATCATTGGAATTTGGATAATAACATGGTTGAGTACATAGTTAATGTTAGAGAAGTTTGGCATATTTTTAATCGTCTCTTTAACAGGCTTTATTTGTAAATTACGTGTTGGCAGGTCGTTTTCTTTGCCTGAGAATTCTAGCTTTTCCAGATTGTCGCTCAAGCATTTACTAACATAATAAAATGCGCCAATGACTATTGATATGCATGTGAATTCAAAATCAGAGTGAAGAATTTACCGTGTTCGAAGTAGATGCCTATAGATATTCTCCTTCTTACTGATTTTCAAAGAGGTACACATACCTGCTCGAAAACAGACTTCAATGACTGCACATGATGTTTCATTTGTTCAAGCCGGTCGCTAACACAGTGGCAAAACATACTGAGTTAAGAGAGTTTTCGGTGTTTGTAAATACGTGGTTAAGTTGGTGCGTTAGTTGACTTGTCGACGTATACACCCAAATGTGTGCATCTATTTACATATGAATCTTGTGAGTATGTGTGTATGTTTGCATGTATGTGTGTATGTATGTCATTATTACCTCCGTCTTCGCTAAGGCAGAGGTATTATTTCAGTCGTGTTTGTTTCATTGTTAGTTTGTCTGTGGACAAGATATTTCAAGAACCGCTGGATGGATTCAGATGAAACTTTCAGGGATGTTTGGCCTCGTGACTGGCACAAACTGATTAGCTTTGGGGATCGGTCCGGTACCGGACAAGTATTGTGGATTATTTTTGCTGTCTTTTTATTTATTTTTTTTTTTTTTACTTAACTTTTGAGAGCGGTCGGGTTCATTTTTAGTATTCTCGTTTGTGAGAGCAGTCGAGTTTATTTCAGATATTCTCGTTTTAAAAATCATCTCTGGCTAATCATTGAGAGGACATTGGTGCTGCCTTGGCGGAGGTTTGTGCTCTCTGAGTGCTCTTGTTCAGTTTTATTTCAAGACTTCTTGCTAATAGAGAAAGAGCCGGTTTCTAGCCTAGATCCAAAGCTCCTTCATTGGAATTTCAACATTAACAACAGGATATGTATGCATGCATGTATGTATGTATGTATGTATGTATGTATGTATGTATGTATGTATGTATCTACGTATGTATGTATATATGTATACTTGCAGATCTGTACGTTTTTTTTTTTTCGTTTTTTTGCAAAGGGAAATCGTCAAGACAATTAGTCGATCCACAAGATCATCACTCTCAGAGTTGTATGTTTTGTTTCATGCACGTCTTCTCATGAATATACTTGTAAATCTAGACATGCTCATATATATTTAAATGATAAACTTCTGAAGTATGCATGTATGTATGTATATATGTATGTATGTATGTATGTATGTATGTATGTATGTATGTATGTATGTACGCATGCATTCATGTAATGTGTATGCATGTATGACTTCAAACTGCATCTGATAGTGGGGCTCGGGTACAGAGTTCCAAGGTTTTGAGAAGCGTGGAACCACCTCTTCACCGCTATTTTTCCCAAGTCTACTCTGACCCGGAGTAGTATCACCTGCCAGGGTCCCAGATATTGGTTAACTAGTGTGTGAATCACTGGAAACGAAGGACTCCTGGATCTCAGAACTTCCTTCTAGGAGGACGTAAACGCGTGTAAAAAAAACCTGAAGTGCAGTTGGTTTCTGGTCCTTTCAGCCACTGTTGTGCTACTTGTTTCAGAGCTGATTGCGCTGAAATGTGGGTTCAGTCAGTACTATGCAACAATTTATCCACTCAAAACAAATACCAGGAACTTCTTGGTATTTTGAAACATTTGCATGGACTTACTGAGCTGAGGAAGTTGTCTTATTCAATAACGAGTTGACTTCTACCCATCTGTGTATGCAAACGCCCAGAAAAAAATGAGATTCTGTGAAAATGACAAGTAATTATAGCTTTTCAAAAATATCCGATCATCATTTGATACAGACATTTGATACGTGGAGTGTTTGAGAGGATAAAGAAGGACATCGACCCAGCCATGAGCCAGACAGCGTCCCTGAAAACCTTTATAGGTAAGACCATCAAAACCGAAATCAAGTAGATGGAAAGATGAGTTGATCACTACTCCAAACTCTACTCCACAGAAAATACCATCTTGTATTGTGTGCTAGACACCGTTGAATGTCTACCAGTGATAAAAGAACAAGATGTATTTCCAACTGCTGAAGAGCTGAGTAAAACCATTGACTGCCTTCCTGCTGGCAGGGTACCGGCGAGATCGGATGGCATTCCACCTGAAGCAATCAAGCTCACATAAGATATACTGTTACGTCATCTACACAAACTACTGAGCCACTGCTGAAAAGAAGGCACAGTGCTGCAGGAAATGAGAGGCTGGAATATTGTTACTTTGTACAAGAACAAAGGGGACAGAAGCAATTGCATCAGTTTAACGATAGGGTTGAAGGGATCAAAATCTAGAAAATGGCAGAGGATGGATTCATAACGATCGATAAAAGACTACTACCAGGCAGGTTCGAACTCTAATGCTGCGGTCTGCTCTGTACTCCAAACTATTGTGAATTAGCAACAATGAAAGACCGCAGGTAGTGGAGCATGGGAAGATAAAGTTTTACAAAGAAGGTGAAGTCTGCAAGCGAACCACCGTAAGGTAAAGGAATGATTCAAAATGGGTAGGGAAGATTTGGGAAGTCTCTGTAAACTTGACAGCAAATACCACTTCCTACTTTTTGCCACCAAAAGAACCAACCTTGTCATGTGGTGCAAGGAAAATAAGGTGATAAAGATGGTAGAGCTGATATTTCACTGGGAAGCAAATATCGAATACGTTTTCCTCTGGAAAAACAGAAAAAAACAGTTGAGTTGGTTGAAAACAATGGATGGGAGGCAATATGTTTTTCGTAGAGATAGGTGTTCTCGGATTTGTTGGAACCAGGGTTCACTCGATGCTGAGGAGCCTTGAACAAGCTGCGAGGAAGAGGAAGAGTGTTGCCAGAAAAATTGTCGAAGTCACTGAGGGAGCAGCTCATTACATCTGGCGTGTGGTGCAGCAAGGACGAGCATTGAATATAACAAAAACATCTAACGCAGAGAGTTACAACATCTGACTCAACAAAGGTCATGATGTTGTGCGGGAATTTTATCGCCTGTATCGGCAAACGGCGACGGACAGCTCTGGTGTCGCGGTGGAAGGGGCCGAAACACCTAACAGAGCTGCTTTACCGCCTGGTGAGATATGGACCCCTGCATCCGGAGACGGAGTACGGCAGCACCCCTCAGTTCACAATTGTTTACCCTAAAATATATAAACATACTTGTGTTGAACGTAATACATTATAAACAGTGTTACATGCGGTATATAAGCGCAGAAATTGATTTTAAAATAGTTAACAATGGAGTGTTAGAATATTCAGAAATGCGACGCATTTAACATGATTAGTAGAGAACTCAGACAAATTACACAAAATAAATATATGTGACAATACCTCCCAAGCGCGGGACTTTTTTTTTTTCTGCAAACCGATAATACTGCGACTTACTTCGTAGAAACAGCTTTAACAAAGGAAACGGTAGTAATTATCTCATACAAATACACGTGAGAAGAACGTAAATCTCTGATTGGCCACCATTTGAAACGAGTCTAGACATAGTCATACTTATGAATAGGTCCAGTTTAATTACGATTAGCTGCGATTTTCACTACATATAATAAGTCATATATTATTCCGTCACATTGATTGGTTATTATTTCCTTTCTTAAGAAAGGCACTTTATAACTTTCGAAGTTAACAAAGATCAGTTATTTCTTATGTTGGGGTAAAGCAAAAACAACTTCGTGGAGAAAGCCTTAATTCGATTTAACTGACCCAATTAGATAACTGATAATTATTTTATGCGCCACAACGAAAGAGAAATGAAACACAATGTCGATAAGCGGCTGCAGAAATAAAACTTAGAGAAACTATATGTGCTATAATAGC
>NC_068992.1:17212080-17212850 GCF_001194135.2 Octopus bimaculoides
GGGGGGGGGGATCTTAAAGGAATAAATTTAAAAAACACCTTTTAATTGGTTTGAAGACATATACTGACAATTAAGTATTCTATGCATACACACACACACACACACACACACACACACATATACAGCTTTCTATTTCTACATGCACATCCAATATACATAGATATAAGCATGTATATATATATATAGAGAGAGAGGATATATATATATGTGTGTGTGTGTGTGTGTGTGTGTGTGTGTGTGTGTATAAATATGCTTATCATTAATATGTACTAATAGTATATAAATATATATATACACACACAAACACACACACACAAACACACACACACACACACACACGCTTATATCATCGTGGCACTCCGTCGGTTTCGACGACGGGGGTTCCAGTTGATACTATCAATGGAACAGCCTGCTCGGGAATTGGTCATTCCAAGCACAGAGTTTGTAAACGGCGTTATTGAAACGAGGGTTTTTTTTTTTTTACTTAAAAAAAAGTGGAATGACCAATTTTAAATACTATTGGAACTAACTCACAAGGAACAAGAATCTTATAAGTACACCATTCTGCCTAAATAATGGAACTGCAGATACAATATCCCTGCATATCTCACGTCTGTTTTCATTCCTCCACTTCACTCCCTGTTTCATATCTTCTCAAGAATAACTATTGCTTAACCATTTTCTCGAACCGTCTCCGATGAGGGGATATATAAAATATCCCGGAAACAGCTGTAAGACTTTCTCTTTATAAATGTCCTGAAATCTTTCAC
>NC_068992.1:17214322-17222438 GCF_001194135.2 Octopus bimaculoides
TTTTCCTGTCTTGGTTTGTGTTTGCCACCTTGGAATCTTCTGTGTAGTGGGTTGATCCACTACTCAGGAAGAGACTATTCTAGAGTACGTTCTGTCTTGTCTTCGAAACGACTAGATAGAATAGAGACAGCTGATGAAGGAATATTCCAAGTGGCTTTCCGTTTTCCTATGTGTTCGTTCCGTTGTCTGTAGTTTATTGTTCTAACGTCCTGTACCCTGATATGCATGTATATACACATGTAGATGTAAGTATGTACATATATGTGTGTATACATGTATATATATTCTTTGTATTATTATATGTATATATATATATAAGTGCATGTGTGTGCGTTTTGTGATTTCGCTTAGTCATTGTGATTCTAATAGCCAGTGGTAAGAACTCAATATTGAGCTGATTATATAATTCCTGTTCCTTTGTCATTCAATAATGAATAAGTATAAATATGCACGTGCGTGAGAGAGAGAGAGAGCGAGAGAGGGGGGAAGTGACAGAAAAGTATATATGATTCTGTCGACATCGAAATCATGGGAACGCCATTCTTCAGTTACGAGACCTCGTAACCCTTCTCCAGAATTGTAACTCTAAGCTGCTAGGTATACGTGGTCTGATCAATAAGTATCCGGCCTGTTGGTATAGTAACGAAACTAAAGCACGCAGAGTAAAGCCGCTTGGCACAGATAGGCCTTTAACTCTGCCGTGCATGCGCACTACATTTTAACGCTCTAGCTCACTTCCGCTGTTTACAGCAATGCTTGTAAGGAAGATGTGTAGCGTATGTACATACATACATGCGTATATATGTATATACATATCTAAATAGATAGATAGATAGATAGATAGATAGATAGATAGATAGATAGATAGATAGATAGATAGATAGATATGTACATGTGATATATGTCTAGATATGTATGTGTGATATAATTTATCCCGTGAAGAAGGACATTAAAGTAATAACCCAAAGCGTATTGGAAGAAAACTAAATAGTTTTACCTTCAGCTATCTATCCTATTACTGCGTACGGAAAATTTATAATATTAATATTAATTGCAATTAACAGGTCGAAGAGTGCATAGTGTCACCATTATTATCATATATATATATATATATTATCATATATACATATATAGGTACATACACACACATACACACGCATTTACATACATGCTCAAACATACACAAGCACAAAAAACAGGCACACATATAATGGCTGCAAGTATTTCTGTACCATAGTTTCACCATAATATCTATGAATTTGGTATCAATAATCTTCAGGGTTTCCTAAAACAAATATAAAATGAAAGAAAGAAAAGATAGAACAAATAACATGCTGTGTCTGCAAGTCGACATAAGCTCTGTTTTTCTTTTCTGTGTATTATTGGTGTGGGGCGCTTTATGATGTTCCTCAGACACAGTATAAAATGCATGCTATCATACGCCGGGGCAAAAGACAAAGGACTGGTGACTTCACATATTACGTAACACCCAACCATTTGTCTTTTGTGTCATAACTACTACAGTATATATGAAAGATTGGTCTATTCATACTGCTAGATACGTCTGTTGTATGTGCGTCTGTTGTATGGAAATAAGAACTAACACAGCACACACACGTGTCAACATGCACATGAAACACTCGCCACACCCATGTACACCTATCCTTGATATATTTTACACGTTACGTCCAAATCTTCAATGCATAACAACGATACATACACATGTACATATAAGTGTATATGTAATCAAGCGGCACCATTTAATTGAACAATGCAATCATTACATCAATTTAAATGCAGGGCTATCCTCACCTGCAAAATAAATAAATGAATAAATAAAAAATAGATAAATAAATTGTATTTTTAACCAGTTGGACACACTAATATAATTTTACTCAAATGCTCTAATAGCGCAAGAAGACGGAACGAATCCAACATGCACTATTTGAGCATTTGAGTAAAATTATATTAACGTGTCCAACTGATTAAAAATTTTATTTATTCATTTATGCAGCTAAGGATAGACCTGCCTTTAAATTGATGTAATGATTACATTGTTCAATTAAATGGAGCTGCTTGAAATGGTCGTACTGCATCACCTCTTGATATCCTGTTGCTTATTTTGATTTTATTCACCTTACTTTGAGTTGTATGGATAATACCGCACAGATTTGGTGCTTCAACTTAAGTATCTAATTCATCTGAATCTCAATTATATATTTATATATATATATATATTATATACATACTTACTTACTTACAAGGTAAGCAAATGTGTACGTACGCCACTATATGTATATATAAATTCAAACAATAGAACAAGAACGCAACAAGCAACAATAGAACATCTGGACAGATAGACGATACAAAAACGGATAGGAAAAAAACAAGGACGGGTCATTCACAGCCTTCTCTCATCACTTCAAGTTTGCAGATCATCTTTACATCGGCCAAGCATGATCTTTCTTTCTTGACTCGACTGCGGGCCGCGAAGCATCTCTTATAATCCTGTCTCATGACTGTCATCTCTTATGTTCATCTCCAATGTTCCTGCTTCAAGGCTTTCACTCTACACACGCCAGCTCAACTTGGTTCATCTTTATTAGTCGAAAGACACCTTTTGTTATTTTTTTGTTGTTTGCATTTGTAATTGTGTAACATTTTCTCCGTTTTTTTTTTTTTTTGTCTTTGTTGCCTTACACATTCGCTTGCTTTCTTCCAAAAACTTTAATACTCTTAGCTTAGATTTTTGTGGCCAGCCAGATTTGAACAGACTCATGTGTCGCCGGCCGAAACAGTAAGGATGATCTGGTAACTTGACTGATGAGAGAAGGCTGCGAATGACTCGTCGTTGTTCTTTCCTGTCCGTCTTTGTATCATCTATCTGTCCGGATGTTTTATTGTCGTGTATTGCATTATTTTTGGGGTAAATATATATATATATATATATGTATGTATGTATGTATGTATGTACGTACGTACGTATGTATGTATGTATGTATGTATGTAAGTATGCATGCATGCACGTACGTACGTATGTATGTATGCATGTATATATGTTTGTTTGTGTGTACGTATTTGCGTGTGTGTAATAAAGAGAGATAGAGAAGGAGCGATAGACACTTGGTGGCCACCGCTGGAACGTTTCACGTTTGTTCAATCAAAGTTGGTCTAGAGCTAAATGGCAACAAGAGCTACAATTTCTTCTGATATAGGCATAAGCCCTAAAATTGTATGGTAAGTCGATCATATCGACTCCAGTGCTCATCTGGCACTTATTTCATCGATCCAGAAAGGATGAAAGACAAAGCTAACTAACTGCGGTGGAATTTGAACTCGAAACGTACAACCGGAAGAAACGCCGTTAAGCAGTTTGTCCGGCGTAATAACGATTCTACCAGCTCGCTACCTAGCAACAACAATAACAATAAAAAGAAGAACAGATATCTGATATCTCATAATATCCCGTCAATATATATGTGTGGAAGACATCTGGAGAACACTTCCGGCAGATTACAGCAAAAATATCGAAAGACAAGAAACAGTGATGACTGGTAGTTAGCAGCGAGTAGAGAAGCGTGCCTGTAGAAAGATTGTTTGGTATCTCACCAATGTGTGAGAGAGAGCCTATAATCAGCTTTTGGGCCCCCTTTTCTCAAGTATATCAGTGCATGGAATTTTAAGTGGTGGTGGATGGCGAAGTGGGATTTGGGATCGAGTATTAATAGGAGGTAGAGCAAAGAGACAGAGGGAAAGAGAGTGAGAGAGAGAGAGAGAAAGATGGAGGAGGCGAGGCCGGGGGTAAAATTGCTTGGTATTTCAAACGTGTAACAAGGGTAAACATATATTGTCTTTTTTTTGTTGTTGTTGTTGTTGTTGTTTTTTCAGAGAGATTAGTGGAGATTCACGAAACGAAACGACAATAGAAAAATTAAATTTAAGGGTCAAGAAGAGAATGAAAAAAGGGGGCTTGAGTAAATGTCTGACAAAATTAGAAGGAAAGGAATGCGAAAGAGACGAGAAGTGGGTAGGGAAAAGAGTAGGAGAAAATAGAGAGGGGGTGTTTGGGGACACCTAAAGGAAGACGGAGATAAAAAGGGAGTCCATGTACAATTGAGACGAGGAGAAAGTGAGAAAAGGCAAAACAAAGCGAATGAGGGAGCGAATGAGAGAGAGACAGGCAGACAGACAGACAGACAGATAGATAGATAGATAGATAGATAGATAGATAGATAGATAGATAGATAGATAGACAGATACATACATACATACATACATACATACATGCATACATACAGAGGCTGATTGAGAGACAAGTAAATATATATACATATATAGCAGTAGTAGTAGTAGTAGTAGTAGCCGCAGCAGCAGCAGCGGTAATAGTAGTAGTAGTAGTAGTAGTAGATATACAGAGAGAGAGAGAGAGAGAGAGAGAGAGAGAGAGAGAGAGAGAGCGAGAGAAAGGAACAAGAGAGAGACAGAAAGGGAGCGAGAGAGAGAGAGAAAGGAAACAAGAGTGAGAGACAGACAAACAGACAGACAGATATATACGTGCATACATACATACATACATACACACACATACATACATACATACATACATACATACATACATACATACATAGACAAATAATTGGATGGATGACTAGATAGATAGATAGATAGACAGACAGACAGACAGACAGACAGACAGACACACAGACTGACAGACAGACACACAGACTGACAGACAGACACACAGACAGCCAGAGAGATAGATAGATAGATAGATAGATAGATAGATAAAGAAAAATAGCGAAAGAAAACTAGAAACATAAGAAAGCTATTGAAATAAGAAAGGTGTGTGAGAAGGATTTAGTACGGGCTATAAAAAGGTGGGTGTTTGGTGAATGAGTGTGAAAGAGACATAAAATTTTTAAATGGCGTTGGTGGGTGAAGTATTTGCTTGGATGCAGAAGAGAGAGAAAGTGTGTGCGTCTGAGTGTGTGTGTGTGTGTGTGTCTGCGTGCGTACGTGTGTATGTGTGTGTGTAAGCGTGTGTGCGTATGCGTGTGTGTGTATTTGTGTGTACGGGGACAGAAGAGAGAAAGAGTGAAAAGCAAGATGGCGTACATGTGTTCGGGGATAACTATACGTGTGAATGTGCGTATTTGTATGTTATTACATATGTATGTATATATAGTATGTATATATATATGTGTGTGTGTGAATGTGTGTATGTGCCCTTGTGTATGTGTGTGTGTCCGTGTTTTGAGCTGAGTGTATTTAACATGTATATGTTTATATATATCCACATCATGTTTATATAAGTCCGTGTGTGTGTTCACGCGTTTACTTTCGTATGTTGATTGTTCTGTGAAATTGTGTGTACATAACTGTACGCATGTGTGTTTGTATATGTATGTGTGTGTGTATATATATATATATATATATATATATATATATATATGTGTGTGTGTGTGTGTGTGTGTGTGTGTGTGTGTGTGTGTATGTGTGTGTGTGTGTGTGTGTGTGTGTGTACATATATATTTATATACATATATATACACACACATATATACATACATATATACCCGCATACATGCATTAACATATGTATATATACATGTAGATGTGAGCATATACATGTACACAGACGCACGTACACACGCATACACGTATACACACACACATATTTCCCCTTCCGATAAAATATACCATGCTAGATAGATAGATAGATAGATAGATAGATAGATAGATAGATAGATAGATAGATAGATAGATAGATAAACGTATGCATCTACGTGTGAGCACGTACGTCTGTGTATATTTATGTATAGATAGATGCTGGAGGGTGACGTGGGAAGGTGCAGTCGATGGTCAGTTTACACAACACACCTACAGGTATTTAAATACGAGTATAAAGTGTTAGGAGGAGGGGAGTGGCGGCGGCGGCGGCGGGGTGGGAGTTGATGATTGAGTTGTTGGCGTGGGCGTCAGGGAGAGACAAGGACTGGTTGTGGTCATGGTGGTGGTGGTGGTGGTATAGGTGGTGGTGAGTGTGTGTAGTACGTGGTGTTGGCTGCGGCAGAGATGGTGGTGGTACTAGCGTTGTCAGCAGCAGCAGCAGCAGCAACAGTAGTAGTAGTAGTAGTAGTAGTAGTAGTAGTAGTAGTAGTAGTAGTAGTAGCAACAGCAGCAGCAGTAGTAGTGGTTATAGTAGTAGTTGTAGTTAGTTATGATGGTAATGGTGGTAGTGTTGGTGATAGTATCGACGGTGCCAGTTGGCGAGTGGCACCATTTTTTTTGTGTTGTAGTGGAACATATGTAACAGATGTGATAAAGGAATACAAAGTTCGTGCCTATACGATGTGGGCACAGTTCTGGGTCCAACCCCACTGTGCGACACCTTCAGGAAGTGTCATCTATAGCGCAGGGCTCACCAAATTTCTGTGAATGGATTTGGCACGCGAAACATGAAACCCGTCGTGAGTATATATACATTGTTGTTGTTGGCACTCCGTCGCTTACGACGTCGAGGGTTCCAGTTGATCCGATCAATGGAACAGCCTGCTCGTGAAATTAACGTGCAAGTGGCTGAGCACTCCACAGACACGTGTACCCTTAACGTAGTTCTCGGGATATTCAGCGTGACACAGTGTGACAAGGCTGACCCATTGAAGTACAGGCACAACAGAAACAGAAAGTAAGATTGAGAGAAAGTTGTGGTGAAAGAGTACAGTAGGGTTCGCCACCATCCCCTGCCGGAGCCTCGTGGAGCTTTAGGTGTTTTCGCTCAATAAACACTCACAACACCCGGTCTGGGAATCGAAACCGCGATCCTATGACCGCGAGTCCGCTGCTCTAACCACTGGGCCATTGCGCTTCCACATACATAAATATATGCACACACATACACACACACATAACTAATACACTTGCTTGTTGTTCCCACACCTGTCTTCGTCTTTTGTTTTCTGTAAATTTGAACTATATATAACTTATTTCAAAAACTTGAAGACACCCTCTAATTTTATTTAATTTAGTGCAAAAACTCAACATGCAAACTTTCAGCAGACATTTTAGAGGTTGCTACCTTCCACTGAGCATTTTGTATATTGTTATTCTTTGGTTTTAATTTATTGTACATTTTCTGTCTCCTTGCCATCTTCTACTGGCTCTGACATACAACTGTTTAAGAGATTCAAAGCAAAGTGGGTGAAAATTGACAAGAACAATTACCAAACAGCAACAGATGACCCTAACATTGCAGAGAAAATCTCAGATTCTGAAGAAATCATTCAATTTGCTCAAGCTCAGCTTGATGAACAGAAGCCTCGTGATGACCACAAAGAATTGCTCGAGCTAACGCTCATATTCCTAGGTAGTACCCCCAAGTCAAGAATCAGCTTTAAAGCACCCGGAACTTATCACAGAGCACGATGGATGGCCAAGCTAATTTACTGCATTAAAATTTGGATGTTTAAATCTCAGTTTAAACTAACTGAGAGAGAGGAAAAAGGACTGAGAGATGTTTGATGTTTTTCAGCTGCGATATACATCAGATCGTGGTACCTGGCATCCATACCCTCATGCGCCCCCACCGTTCAGATTTGCATTTTGTGCAAAGTCTGCAGCTCTACAAGCAAAAGGATGACAAAATTGCAAGTGCTGCACTCAATAAGCTTTTGAGACATTTGTGGTACCTCTCTGAAGAGCTTGTGGCGCTTGCATACGAGGTTACTTCTTCCTTTAGTTGCCAATATATATATACATAGCAAAAGGCGGCGGCGGGCTCTGGCAGAAACGTTAGCACGCCGGGCGAAATGCTTAGCGGTATTTCGTCTGCCGTTACGTTCTGAGTTCAAATTCTGCTGAGATCGACTTTACCTTTCATCCTTTCGAGGTCGATAAATTAAGTAGCAGTTACGCACTGGGGTCGATGCAATCGATTTAATCCCTTTGTCTGTCTTTGTTTGTCCCCTCTATGTTTAGCCCCTTGTGGGCAATAAAGAAATAAGAAACGTTAGCACGCCGGGCGAAATGCTTAGCAGTATTTCGTCTGCCGTTACGTTTTGAGTTCAAATTCTGCCGAGGTCGACTTTGCCTTTCATCCTTTCGGGGGTCGATAAAT
>NC_068992.1:17222448-17225281 GCF_001194135.2 Octopus bimaculoides
AGATCGACTTTACCTTTCATCCTTTCGAGGTCGATAAATTAAGTAGCAGTTACGCACTGGGGTCGATGCAATCGATTTAATCCCTTTGTCTGTCTTTGTTTGTCCCCTCTATGTTTAGCCCCTTGTGGGCAATAAAGAAATAAGAAACGTTAGCACGCCGGGCGAAATGCTTAGCAGTATTTCGTCTGCCGTTACGTTTTGAGTTCAAATTCTGCCGAGGTCGACTTTGCCTTTCATCCTTTCGGGGGTCGATAAATTAAGTACCAGTTGCGTACTGGAGTCTATCTAATCGACTGGCCCCCTCCCCAAAAAATTCAGGCCTTGTGCCTAGAGTAGAAAGTAATATTTACGTACAGGCTTCCAGGAATATGTTTAATATGTAAAATTGGAATATCCAATCTCGTTACACCGCTGTATTTAGTGGATAGTTAAGCAATGAGTTCATGGATGATTAATCGATTGGATGGGTGCTGATGAATAAACAAAGACTCTTGAAATCTGTCATATACGCCCATTGCCCTTTTTTCATCTTGGATCTCGTTGTTTACACCAGACGAAACGTTGTAATAAAATCAGTTCTGGATATGATTTACAATAAAAAAAGAGATAACCTTAACAAACGGAGGCAGTCACGGTGAAGAACTCAACAATGTTACCTTGTTTTGTACTTCCTACTTCTCCGTTTCTGTCAGGTTTATCCCGCTTTACGCGCTATTTTTCAAAAGTATATTGCTGCAGTTTTTGCTTCTCAGCTTTCAGAAATTTGAGATTTCAACTTCTTTCTTCTGACCAATAGAAGAGTTCAACAATGCCATTATTTTCACCATCGAACAACTTTTTTCCCCCACTCTTCAAGCATCGTTATTGTCAGAACATCTTAAAAGCAATCCTAATAACCTAGATTCATCAATTTCTACATTCTCCGCCGCATCTTTTACATCGTCGCAGTTTGTCTGGAGTACCTCAGTCGCTGTTTCCTTTTTAACTCTCCGAACGATTTTCCAACTTCACACTCGCTAGGTTTTTCTTCGGCGAAAGAATTTCCCTTGTAAGAAATTCCAAACACTACATTATAATCATTTAGATATTTTTTCTTTCATTTGTTCATCATAACACTCTGTCTTTCTTCTTTTCTTTTTTCGTTTTTTTCTTTTTTTTAAACTTGAAAAACACCTGTCTTTATTTGACTTAAATTTCTTGAAGGAAGCACTAAAAGTCATTTATAATTTTTTCATCAAGTACATAGTCTGGCTCTTTCTCCACTAACTTAACGGCAAAACGATAAGTAGCATTTTGCGAACTGGAAGACATTCTATGACAATATCTTTGACGGGTGCATGAAAGTAGCGAATATGGCACGTGTGACTGGGCCTACAAACACGTCAACTAGATACGCCTTTTAACGAACAAAAACATTTGCACTGAAATCATGCAAAAAAAATAATAATATCATTATAAATGGAAAGACGAACATTTAAAAAAAAAATAATGATGTCTCTGAAGCTTCTGACAAAAATAAGAGTTTATTTGAAACTTCGCTCAGCAATGACAATAGCAAAGACAACAATAGCCAGGCACATCTTTGTACACACACGCACGTTTGCAACCGTCGCGCCAAATGGGAATTCTGAGCTTGAGTATGTTCCTGTCAGGGACGCAAGTTCAGCAGGGTAGTAATACGAAAATGATCTCCCTTACTCGAAAATGTCTTTTCAAGAGCAATAACGGAGAAATTTGGTATACTTTTGCCTCACGAAAAAGTAAGGAGCCGTTTGTGTGCCCTCTAAAAGTGAATTGAAGCTGATACTATTGTCGTATGGGTCAGTATTTTGTCAAATGTACGATCAAGCGTATGGTTTTGTCCTCCTGTTTTTAGGGACTAAGAACGAAGCCGAGCGACAAGGTGGAGTGGTAAGAATTATATCAAGTGTACCACAGTGCATGGAACAACTCAGTATATTGATGAGAGTTACAGGTGTTGTAAATGTTAATCCTAGTACTTTGCCACCTTTGTGGTACGACATGGGCTGGTGACAAGGCATGGCATGTGGTCGATAAAGCTCAGTATAGGACTTGCAAGTTTTTTGATTTCACGAAGCCTACAGAGCTATTCCAGAACAGTGCGCAGTCGTGGACGCAGAAGGACGGCGAGATTAACGGTGCAGAGTAACCAGTCTAACTATCATACTCGTTGCAGGTCAAACCACTTGAAGGCCATCTGTCCTGAGCATCAAAAAAAAAAGACCTTTAGACATCTTGAGAAAAGACATGCAACAACATTCTCAGCGTTAATCTGGAAATTTAAAGATGAAGGGATTAACTACGAATCAAATGGAAAATCTTTTCTAAAACCGAACCCTATGTTAACGGGCCAAAAAAGATGCTCTCTCAACCAACTATATCTTTTAACGGACTTAAAAGCCTCCAACGACTGCGTAAATTCCAGGAACGAGATTTTTTCATTATGCCTGCATTTTAAGAAATACATTTAGACGGAATTTAAAGATAGACCAACAGACATATCTTAAACCATTCCCATCTGCTTTACGTATTTTAACATATTTTCGTTGTAACGTTGGTTATCTATCCTGAGTTTTCCTGTTTCTTTCTGTCTTCTTCCTTATGATCCTTCCCTATACAAACGCCGTCTGCGTATAGTTTTAAAAAGAGACGGCATCGCAAGGTGAAATCAAAATTTGAAAATCCTACAAGACTAGGTGAAAAGCACTTTATATGATTTATAAAACATGTGACATGTTAATAAAAATCTGTAAATGTACAACCATCCAGATTTCTGAGTACCTTAATATTATATATATATATATATATATAT
>NC_068992.1:17225839-17226885 GCF_001194135.2 Octopus bimaculoides
TATATATATATATATAATATACATAGATATATACATACATATACATATACAGTTATATACATACATATGTATATATATATACATACATATGCATACATATATATATATATATGTATAGGTATACATGTTAGTATATAGCTGTGTACGCATACATATTTTCATATATATACAAATGTACAAATATATATATATATGCGTTATGTGTGTGTTGGCTGACTGTGTTCGTACACACACTCACACACATGCATTCACATATAAATGAACATATCTACATATACATTCATATATACACACATACAGGCATACGCATATAAACACATATTGACATATTCATATACAAAAAGATGAATAGGTACGTATACACTTAGGAATATAGATATATATGCATATATACATATGTATACTTGTTTGTGTGTGTCTGTGTGTGGTGTGTGTGTATGTGTGTGTGTGTGTACGGGTTTGTGAGTATGAATATGCATTCATTCATCGTTTTCTATGCCGTGACAAACATCAAGTGGTAGTGCAATAAAGATATCAAAAAAAATACGGGAAATGAGCTGGCTAAAAGCCTAGAAACTACTCGCGTGAAAACATATTCAGTTGACAGCCAACGGACTGATTAGGAAATAGGCGTGGATCGGTAATCGATAAGGATAGTAAATATCATCTATTTCCTCTAATGCGAGATGAAATAAAAATGTATTTTCATTGATTTCATTGAAGGAGCTTATTGTTCGCTGATTGATTGCTTATTGATTAAAATTATTATATTATAGCCTGTTATTTTTGATGTTTTGTTTGGCGGTAGAGGAAACGTTGTGCTTTCCTTTTAGTTAGTTGCAATATATCTTTTTGCATTTATGTAATTTCATATATATATATATATATATATATATATACACATATATATAGCTTTGTATGTGTAACGTATTTGCGTCTGTGTACGTATCTACATAATCATGCACATATATATAGAAACAGAGAGAGAGAGAGAGAGAGAGAGAGAGAGAGAGAGATGTATTTGCATATATTTATATATATATATA
>NC_068992.1:17229275-17230138 GCF_001194135.2 Octopus bimaculoides
GTGTGTGTATATATATATATATATATATATATATATATATATATGCATATATACAGTCAAAGTTGTACATGTATATATGTACATATGCGTACACAGACACACATAAATACATACACATATGCATACATACACACGCAACACGCAACACACATATACACACATAAGGAGTAGCCATTGTATTGTGATGATTATGTTTCAGGTCCGTCTAAGAAATATTAACATTCAGTGAATAAAGTGTTTGGGAATCGAGGCTTAGAGAGATGATAAACACACCAAGCTGTTCTGTTATGCTAATGTGCCGTGTTAGAGGTCTGTGTGTGTCCTATTGATACTGTTGCACTCAGCCTCACCGCGCACACACATACATACTAACGTATACATGTACGTATATAATTATTTATGTATACATGTATATACATGCATCAAGGGTGGCCAAAGTTGCTCAACGTAAGAGCTGTATCCGATAAAGGGTTGCAAGACATGAACAAAATTTGGATTATACTTACGCTTATATTTGTGTCTGTGTTTATGCTCAGCGATTCAAAGCAAGAAAATATGTACAGGGGTTGATATGATTGTCCAAATATCTTCATGACAGTGCACCAGCTAGGCCGCTATCTAATGACTTAAACCAGCAAAATTAAACATTATGATTTTAAGTGTTGTATACGTATTTTCTATGCATGCAAAGATATCTTTTCATGACTATAGCTTTTTTTTAACTGTCAAATTGTGTTTGTTTCAGATAAAAGCGAGTTTGATGCGGTAATAAACTGCAAAAACATTTAAGAAAAATGTGCGATTTTGTATTTCAGTAACATGATATATATATATAAATATATATATATATATATATATATATA
>NC_068992.1:17230331-17236226 GCF_001194135.2 Octopus bimaculoides
TATATAGAGAGAGAGAGAGAGAGAGAGAGGGGGGGGAGAGAAAGAGAAAGAGATAGATATAGATATAGATAGATAGATAGATACGTACGTACGTACGTACATACATACATACATACATACATACATACATACATACATACATACATATATATGTGTGCGCGTGTGTGTGTATGTATGTATATGTGTATATGCATGTATATTCACTGACGAAGTGAAAGTAATAAACTTCATAACTCCAACTGTTATATTGGCCATAAAATTATGACACTCTCTCGCCAAATCACCACGCAGTTACAACAAAGAACAATTGTAATGAACTACACATGAAACAAAACAAAAATCTAAAATGAAAAACATTAGTGGACAACACATTTATACTCTACTCACTAACAGATGATTAACGATAGAAACAATCTGGCTGAGCATAGGGCAAATATAAGCACAGATAATAAACATTAATCACAAGTGGACCTGACTAATGATGAATGTATCTAACATAAGAATTCAAATTCCGCTGGAAATGTCTCCTACAAATTGTATATTATATACAGATATTTTTATGTAATGCAAACCTTATCTGATATGAAACTCAGTACCATGGGGAAATTGGCTTCATATATTTATTATATCAAATGCGAAGGCGCGTGGCTTAGTGGTTAGGGCATTCGCTTCCCGATCGTAAGGTCGTGAGTTCAATTCCCGGCGACGCGTTGTGTCCTTGAGCAAAACACTTTATTTCACGTTGCTCCAGTCCACTCAGCTGGCAAAAATGAGTAGTATCTGTATTTCAAAGGGGCCAGCCTTGTCACGCTATGTGTCACGCTGAGTCTCCCTGAGAACTACGTTAGGGGTACACGTGTCGGTGGATTGCTCAGTCACTTGCACGTTAATTTCACGAGCAGGCTGTTCCGTTGATCGTATCATCTGGGACCCTCGTCGTCGTAACCGACAGAGTACTCCTACCTACATATCAAATGCTGACAGTTGCTGTTGTTTCTTTACTTCAGGGGTTCTCAACCATTTTTTTTATTGATGGATCCCTTTTATTACTATTTTATCCTGGTGGACCCCCATAGTCATTCAATGTTTAAAAGCTAGTTTTATAGAAACTTCTTTCAAAATTTCTATTTTGTTTTTCACTCATTAACTTGTGTAGGATGAACTATGTGAAATGTTAGAGAAAGAAACCTAACTCTTTCTTGCAATACATACCAATACATAAATCTAAAGTAAAATCTTTTCGGGATTGTGTGGACCCTGCAAAATCTTATATGGGCGCTCAGAGTCTATGTGGACCCCAGTTGAGAACCACTGGTCTACTTGCTGAGTCTGAGGTAAATGACAGACCTTATTATACCTGCAGATCTTCTGATGCTTCTGAGCTGGTAAAATTGCTGCCGTTAATTGTATTGTTGGAGATCAATACCTGTAGAAAAGACATGAGCGGTGAGAAAAATGGCTAAGTTTCGTCAGACATTATAAAAATGAAGAAAATCAGACGATAACTACGAATCATAGCGAACGCGATTCAACTGAGTTTAGAAATAGCGTTGAACTTCCAGCCAGTGTAATATTGTCAACAATTCAAGTCGGTTCACACCAGTGGTTATAGCCATTAATACGGCAAAGGTATACAAACAATTAGTCGGTCGATTCAAGTGATCCGGAAGAACGGCACTTAACCAAAGCAAAATTATCACACGTATGTGCGTCTCATATTTTGGCTCCTTCCTCTATATCAGATCGACTGATGCAAATATCTGCCCCTGATAGATCGTATGAATTTATCTGCGTGTATGTGTGTGTGTGTGTGTGTGTGTGTGTGTGTGTGTGTGTGTGTGTGTGTGTGTGTGTGTGTGTGTGTGTGTGTGTGTGTGTGTGTGTGTGTGTGTGTGTGTGTGTGTATAGGATCGCGGTTTCGATTCCTAGACCGGGCGTTGTGAGTGTTTATTGAGCGAAATAATATCAGAAATAGCACCCATACTAACACCAACAGCACCACCACCATTCTTCAACCAATGGAGAACTTCACGAGCCGAGGGTGATACTTTTAAACGATCGCTCGACCTACTAGAAACAGTACGTACAACTTCCTCATATTACACCCCGTTGTCTTATATAAGGAAAAGATACTTTTGATAATGTAATTCAAGGTCCAATATCTGAAAGCCAAACTAAATGGTCACACATGAAACAATTTTCGAAATATAATCTCAGATATAACACAGCGTATCTGAGATTAGATTTCTGAAGGGTGTTACGACGAATGTTTAATATACATTTAAAGCCGTTGATCATATTTACCCTGATCTTAATTACAGTGTGTTGTATTACAATATTCTGTATGAGGCGAACAGAATATAAGCGAAGAGGCTTTAACCAAATCCGAAAATACTCGTTCCGAAGATTGTCTGAGAGCCCTGACGGTTATAGATAGGGCTTATTTCACAGTCAAGTTATTTGATCTCAAATATATGTTGTATCAGTACTCCATGTAATATTACGTACGGGGTGATATCAAAAGGTTCCGTGACTAGTTCTGTAGCGCGCCAACAGATCGCAGCACACTGTTACGTGTACAGTGAGAATTAGCAGTGGCCTTCATGAGGCAGTGTGCCGCGTGACATTGCTGTGTTTATTTCGTAAGTTGTGGAATTTGTGTTTTTGTGATCGTATGTATGATGTAGTCTGCGATTTTTGTCATGGACAGGAAGTTGGAACAAAGAGTCAACGTGAAATTTTGCGTTAAACTTAGGGAGTCTGTAACAAAAGCATTGAGCATGCTTCTGCACAGCTTACGGTGACGGGGCAACGGGTCGTACGCAATGTTTCGAGTGGCACGGGCGCTTTAAAAGAGGAAGAATGTCCCTGGAAGACGATGAGAAAATCCACCGACGAAAACTCTGAATGTAACAAACTTGTACACGTAAACATAAGTTGTATACACGTAGTAGTAGTAGTAGTAGTAGTAGTAGTAGTAGTAGTAGTAGTAGTAGTAGTAGTAGTAGTAGTAGTAGTGCAACCACTAAAGTAATTTTCACGTAAAATAAGCGACAGACAAAATGTGACAAAACTAAGCCGTTAGATTAGAGTTACATTCTAAGAATCCTTAGAGTCTCCCACCCTGTTTTTGTCGATCCAACTTTCTTCATGGGACTTGGATCGATCAGAGAAGGAAGCATCTATTTTCATCTCCAAAGTTGAAGTTTCTTCAATCGTATCATTGTCCTTTATCTCTGGTGGCTCGCGCTTTAATATGTTATGCAGTGTCTTAGGAGGATTGATTCGATATCTTTAACCAACTACAGAAAACCAAATATCAGGACTTAGACAATGAGGCTCTTGTCAAGGGATGATGAATAGCCTCATTCCCGATTGAAGTTGGCCGCCATGGCTTTCCAGCCAATCGGTGTGCTGTATATACGTATATACACATACATACATACATACATACATACATACATACATACATACATAAATATCCATATACATACGTATATATATATATATATATATATATATAAATTGTGAAATTGTAATGATCTTTGGACGATAACTGCTGAGGATTAGCAACGTCTTGTCTTGTGTGTGAATTTTCCGTTTGATCCTTCTGTTCATTCCTGTTCTAATTTTGAAACTATGTGTGTGTGTGTGTGTGTGTGTGTGTCTGTGTGTGTGTGTGTGTGTGTGTGTGTACACATGTATATATACACGGAACTTCTTTTAAAAAAACAATTTTTTCAGCGTGTGTCCGTGTGTCTCACATTACAAACCGAAAACAGCAAAGAGAAAAATAGAAAGAAATCACTTTATAGACGATTGGATTGGTTTCTCCAGTGAAAGAAGATCCCTTAGAACAACAAATTTGATCCCGGTCACGTGATCGATTTTCTTTACATCTGTCCGTTCGACTGAATGTTTAACACAATGCAGGCTTACCCTCGCCTAGAATCAGTTCTTTCTTTGTTGTATTACACACATAAGCAGTCGAATGTCTTTTGTCCCCAATGTTATTTTAAACCAATACTTCCAATCTTTTATCCAAATTTGGTTTGTTTGTTTGTTTTCATTTTCCGTGGGATTTTTGCTTTTTTTTTTCATTTTGTAGGGGGAGTTGGAAAAAAAAAGGTGGGAAGGGGGGTTTTCTACTTTGCTTTGTATGTACTTTTTTTATTTATATTTATATTTCTTCTGTTTATTTATGGACGTTTATAGCTACAGTGTGTATCCACGAACCGTTACATATACGATGGGTGAGAGGAAGATTTAAATAAAAATGAAAACCCACCTTTGAATACGATTTCGAATAATAATAATAATAATAATAATAATAATAATAATAATAATAATAATAATAATAATAATAATAATAATGACAACAAAGACAACAGAAACAGCGACTGCAGAAGCAACGAGATAATGAATGGCAAGTTAAAACCATTATATTTTGTATTATACACACACACACATCTATCTACTTACATATATATATATATACATGTATATATATTGGTTTCTTGTTTGTTTGTCTGCGGGGTGGAAGAGGAGGAGAGGAGATTTTTTTTTTTTTTAAATTCCTTCTTTCAATAAGAAAGAGGTGAAGTTAAGTAGACAAAAATTTTGTCAAGTCGTATAAAAAGTACTTTCACCCGCTGATAGTTGCCAACCTCAGATTAAAGGCTTAATCAAAGTGACAATGGCGAAATAGGATTTTACTGTGTTTAACCAACAGATCAACAACGTATGTTCTTAGGTTTTGTTACTTTTAATCTGAATATTGTTCTGTATTTGGGGGCTTTTTAGTAGGGGTTTTTTTTTTGTACCTTCGCATCATTTAATCTATAGTTCTGAAGAAATTATTATTTTAATTTATTGTTAAGATCTGTTTGTATTAGTAAAATACGTGTGTGTGTGTGTGTGTGTGTGTGTAAAGAGATGGAGAGAGACAAAGAGAGAGAAAGAGACAAAATTGTACCCAGCAGCGTTGAATAAAATATATTGGGGTAAAATCATCGCTCTAGCACACTCGGACGTGGAAGGACCTTCTGCTGCGGAGATAGTCCCACGAGGAAATTCTCCTCCTTGACGATATGTGAGAATGACGCTATTGGATCACGGCATGCATGCGTTTCTGCGTCGGAACGCATCTTCAACTACGAACCCCAAATCGGTCATCCACTCATGATCCAAAAATGTCACTTACAGCCCCCTGTGTTTTCACACATTAAAGGGGAATTTTCTCCAGCAGTTACTTCTGCAGCTGAAGGTCTTTCCACGTCCGAGTGTGCTACAGCGTGTTAAATATGATTTTACACGAATACATTATATTCAACGTGGCTTCGTGCGATTTTATTTATCTAATTCTGGCTCGATCAAGCTTTATGCATATCGGCAACAGTTCGATATATTAGAATTAATTCCTTCTTACCTGGTCTGTGAAGAACAGATTTAGAGATTGTAGCTAACGATGCGAAAGAACACAGAGACGCGTCGTCCTACGATCCACTGACTTCATTCACAGTCCAATGTGTTTCCATACATGCCATCTTCAAAGATTGTCTTTTGGGGTTATTTCTGCAGCGAAGGTTTCCGCATGTCTCTGAGCGTGTTAAATATGGCTTTTACATGTGTGTGTGAGTGTGTGTGTTAGCAAATAATATGCTAAAAGAACTGAAGGCAGTCTATGTATGTGAGAGGAAGAGGGTAACCAACCTGCGATTTGCCAAGCTCACGGAAGTTTTCCTAGCTCCATTTGTGTAAGTGTTGCTGACAGTCACTTCAATAAAGTGAAACGCCCTTTATTGGGAGACGAAGTGTGTCTCGCATTATGTGTTATCTTTAAAGCTATATACGTATACACATATACATACATATATATATATATATATATATATA
>NC_068992.1:17237047-17237810 GCF_001194135.2 Octopus bimaculoides
ACACACACACACACACACACACACACACACACACACACACACACACACACACACACACACACAAAGGCGAATGAATCAATGAATGTGTGAATAAATGAATGGATGAAAGTAAGAAAGGAAAGATATATATTGGTTTCAATATATTTCCAGTCGACCACCCTCTCCTCCAGCCGCCATCTTTTACGTTGATGGAGAAAATTGTTTTGTTAGGTTGTGTTACCTCTTTTGTCACTGGAGGAAGGTGCAAACCATTTGACTAAGAGTGGAGAGAATTGGATAGCCTTCGCCTCGCACACACACATACATAAACAGACCCCCACACACACACACACACACAAACACACATTTATACACACTCGTACACATACAGACATATATATAAATGTATGCATGCCTATGTATGCGCGCAAACATATATACATACACGTTGTGGGTGGGACTGTGAAAGAAAGAAAGAAAGAAAGAAAGAAAGAAAGAAGGAAAAAGAAAATAAAAGAAAAGAGACCAAGCAGGAGGGCAAAGAAGACAGGAAGAGGCGGGAAAATTACAAGAGACGTTAAAATATATATATACTAGAAAAAAGAATGAGAAGCGGGAAAAATGCATTAAACAAAATGGCTACTGGTGGTTTTCTTTACACATACATACATATACATACATCCATACACATATATACATATATATATGTGTGTGTGTGTGTATGTGTGTATATGTGTGTGTGCTTATATATATATAATGTACATATAAAAATACATGTATATAT
>NC_068992.1:17239161-17243284 GCF_001194135.2 Octopus bimaculoides
GTGTGTGTGTGTGTGTGTGTGTGTGTGTGTGTGTGTGTGTGTGTGTGCGTGCGCGTGCGTGTGTGTGTGCGTGCGTGAGCATAAGTATTCATTTTTTTTATATGTACCTACATAAATATACGTCTCTAAAACGTGAGTATTAATGTATATCCGGGTGTATATATGAGTATTCATATACGTCTGTGTATGTGTGTATGTATATATTCACATGAGTGTATATGTATATTCATGCGTGTGTATGCATATATGTGTATGTGTGTGTATATATGTATGTATATATATATGGGAATATGTATTATATTTATATTCATATGTGTGAATGTATGTATATTCGTGTGTGTATGTATGTCATTTCCTATGTGTATGTTTATATATGTATATTCACGTATGTGCATATGCATATATATTCAAATGTGTACGTGTATATATTAATACGAATATATGCGTCTGCCTGTATATTCGAATGAGCATGTATGTATATTCATGTGTATACGATGGGGTCCTGAAAAGTACTTGGCTTTAAGTGCATCGCGAAATGCTTGGTTTAGGACCCAACTTCCCGAATTATTTTAAAGGGCTTAGAAAAACTGAAGGACTGTTGCAATAAGCGTGTAAATCCGAGAGAAGAATATGTTGAATGAAATCATAATTAAGGGATCCTCCTGTGTTTTCTTTTACCCAAAGACAGGAACTTTTCAGCACAGCCTCGTATGCCTGTTCAGTTTTATTTCAAGACTTCTTGCTAATAGAGAAAGACCCGGTTTCTAACCTAGATCCAAGGCTCCTTCATTGGAATTTCAACATCAACAAAGGGTATTTTTGTATGTATGTATGCATGTATGTATGTATGTATGTATGTATGTATTATGTATGTACGCATGTATGTATGTATGTATTTATGTATTATGTATGTACGCATGTATGTATGTATGTATGTATGTATGTATGTATGTATGTATATGTGCAGATTTGTATGTTTTGTTTTACGTATATATTCTCATGCACGGAGTTGCATACCTAGACATGCTCATATATATTTAAATGATAAACTTCTGGAAAGTTTTACAGATTTTTACAGTTCCAGTAATGGATTGGCTCTGTAGTCTTCGAATTAACTTTCTCCTTTCTGGTTTTCAGAAGCCTAATTTCTCAAGACTGGTATTTAGGCACTGTATGTATGTATGTATGTATGTACGTACGTATGTATGTGTGTATGCATGTATGTATGTGTGTATGCATGTATGTATAATAATAACACTCCTTAATTTTACAAATAAATGCATGAAATTTTGTCACAATATAAAGGACATAATGGAAATTAATAAGCACAAGTCAACACCACTACATCACATATGAAAAACGACATCCCTTAAATGGCAGCCATTTTCGGTTTCGCACTCCCGTGCTTTTTTCCTAAGTTCGAATCCTGCCACGTCTTCCAAATAATTTGCACGCAGTTCTTGACACAATCCTGATTTGGATTTTAAAGTAATTTATTATTTGAACTTTCCACAAAATCTCTAGCTCCTTATTTCCTCGACCAACACATCACTCAATCATTTGCCTTCAAGTAGCGTTAACTCTTTGCAGACGATTCAAGGAGCCGTGAATCTAATAATTTCCTGAGTGGGCGGGTTCCTTTTCTTGAATCTTGCTTGTCTTCGACTTGGATTCTCTTTTTGTTTCTGATTTTTTTTAATGTTTTTTTTTTTCGTCTTTAACTTGTTGAACCTTAGAATTTGCCACACTTTCTCACTCTTCATTTGCTCTCAGTCAGCAAAACGATGCCTTGTTCTGCTGGAAACGGAATTTCGGTTTCCCAGTCGTCAGCTGTTGGTACTGATTTCTTCTCATTACCCCCGAACCTGCAGCTAAAAGTTCTCTGTAAACAGTCTCTTTTAAGGCTTGCTATTATCGTTGTTGCCTATGCTACTGTCCGGCCTTTTCTTTCTTCTTCTGCATTTCCGGTTCTTCTGAGGAGCAGGCCTTTAAATATCAAAACACGCTGTCACACACTCATAGCAACGATCATTCTGACTTGCACCGTCAGTCGAACAGCTCTCTTTTCTATCCCTACAATGAGATACGGCTCTCTAATACCTTTTTGATCGTCAGAGGTCATCCATACATACATGTCCCAACAGAATCCACCCAACCACCTGTTATTTCGTATCATCTCCACACTTGCTGTACACAAAGGTGACAATGACTCGAGGGTCAACATCACAACCAATTTCCTTGACTGCAATGCTTATATTTCATCTCGTCAAATAGTTTAGGCTTCACCAAATCCGCCGTTCAACTTGTCACATCTCACTCCTAAAGACTAGGCACTTGCATCCTCACACCCACCTCGTTCGATGGAACACATCAGAACACACACTGCCAACGGTTTCTTTATTCAATTACGAGTACATGAAAGCCTACTCTAATTTCATAAAAGCAGAACTCAGCTATCACCTCCCATTTCGCAGGCAAGGAGGCACTGACATTTGTAACATATTTCTTCCATGTTCCTTTCGTTTATTGTAGCTGATTAGCAATACTTGCAAAACTGCAGGCATGCTTATAATGCTAATAGAAATATCATTACGTATTTCCTTTTTGTTTCTTTTCATTTGTTAAAGAGCGTAAACTTTATCTGTTACTTGCACAAATTTTTCTGTATTTGTAATAATTTTCTTAATTTTTTGCTAACTCTGTTATTGTTTTGAAACATTTTTTTATCAAAATTACTGGGAGGGACG
The DNA here is from genome assembly GCF_001194135.2 of Octopus bimaculoides. NCBI lineage: Eukaryota > Metazoa > Mollusca > Cephalopoda > Octopoda > Octopodidae > Octopus > Octopus bimaculoides. Next base: position 17,241,909 of record NC_068992.1, read on the forward strand.
TGCCTGTTGAGTTCACGTTTGATACTCGTACCTCTTACTGCTACTCTATAAGTGATGGTCATCTTGAATAACTAGTAAAAGAACAATCGCAAAAGGGAAATAAATGTTTAAATGGTAGAGTTATATGCAACTCAAATAATGAGGTAAACATATAAACGTTTCGAACTTATTTCATTCTCTGTTTTGTCGTCCTCAGAAGGATATAAGGCAAAATCGCCTTTGGTTGGGCTTGAATTCAAAACGTAAAGAGATATGACTAAATAATTCAGCCTCTACTACTACGACGACGACGACGACGACGAATAATAATAATAATAATAATAATAATAATAATAATAATAATAATAATAATAATAATAATAATCCATTCTACTATATGTACAAGGCCTGAAAGTTTGGGGAAGGGAGTTAGTCGATTACATCGACCCCAGTGGTCAACTGGTATTTATGTTATCGATCCCGAAAGGATGAACGGCAAAATCGACCTTGGTGGAATTTGAACTTACAGCGTGAAGCTGGAAGAAATGCTGCTAATCATTTTGTCCGGCAGCTGTAATGATTCTGCCAGCAATATTACATTAATCCAATGAGGGAAGCTCTACATAGTTGATCGAACTGTTAGATACAGCAGCCAGAGTTCCCTCAGTTTTACACCCTAACCGTCTAATCGGAAAATTTAAAGAAAGGCGCATTTGGGTTGTGTTAGTCAAGATGTTCAAAATAGTCGGGATGGTTACGACAGGAATATCTTTTTGATTAGAGTCCTGTTCGGTAGTAGTAGTAGTAGTAGTAGTAGTAGTAGTAGTAGTAGTAGTAGTAGTAGTAGTAGTAGTGGCAGCAGCAGCAGTTTCAATCGTCGTTGTTGTTGCTACCAACACCACCACCACCACCAACAACTACTACTACTACTACTACTACTACCGCTGCTGCTGCTGCCACTACTACCACTACTGTCACTATTACTATTCTACCAATTAGTCTTGCATTGCGAGCTAACAATTTAAATTGTGCCTCATTTGTCATTGCGAGTTAGACATAATAATAATGATAATAATAATAATAATAATAATAATAATAATAATAATAATAATAATAATGATGATGATGATGATGATGATGATGATAATTAAAAGGACGATACTCGCTTTTGAAACGGCATACTCACCAACCTGTCATGGGGTAGCTTGTTTACCCCTCTTTGCCATGCCTCCCGACTGATCCCCTAACTATATTTTCTACTGCTTGATTTATCACTGGGGCCCTTGTTATGTATGACACTTAATTAAAATATGACCCAGTCTGTTCTCCGAAACCCTAAACTTTAATCCCCCCCCCAAAAAAACCGAGTCACCTCCTCTCCTCCCTTACCTCCATTC
>NC_068992.1:17243987-17244933 GCF_001194135.2 Octopus bimaculoides
TATATATATATATACATATATATGTATACATCTATATGCGTGTATAGATAGATAGATAGATAGATAGATAGATAGATAGATAGATAGATAGATAGATAGATAGATAGATAGATAGATCGTCGTGGCACTCCGTCGGTTACGATGACGAGGCGTTCCAGCTGATTCGATCGACGGAACAACCTCCTCATGAAATTAACGTGTAAGTGGCTGAGCACTCCACAGACACGTGTACCCTTAACGTAGTTCTCGGGGAGATTCAGCGTGACACAGAGTGTGACAAGGCTGGCCCTTTGAAATACAAGCACAACAGAAACAGGAAGTAAGAGTGAGAGAAAGTTGTGGTGGACGAGTACAGTAGGGTTCGCCACCATCCCCTGCCGGAGCCTTGTAGAGCTTTAGGTGTTTTCGCTCAATTAACACTCACAACAACTGGTCTGTGAATCGAAACCGCGATCCTATGACCGCGAGTCCACTGCCCTAACCACTAGGCCATTGCGCTTCCACATTGTCTAATAATATGAATATAAATATGCTCACACACATGAGGTTTGCTTCTTTTAACTCTCCCTCTCCTCCTCTTTTTCTCTCTCTATATATATATTTCTGTCTATCTGTCTATCTGTTTCTGTGTTCCTCTGTCCCCACTGTCTGTCTAAATGGCGATGTTTACGTTGCCACCGATCAAAGGGTTGATTAAACATCAATACAACCACAAACCACCACTAACAACACAACCATTACCTCTGCTGGCGCCATCACTCTCAGCTCTACCATCACTAGTAACGATACAGCGTGCGCAACCACAACATAAGGAAGAAATAAGTGAAGATAAATATTAATTAATGTTGACAAAAGGAAGAAGTTTTGGGGAAAAAAGTAGCCGTAGAGGTTGTGGAAAGTGTTTTTTTTTTTTTTTTGAAAGGATTGTAAACCGTTGGTGAAATTG
>NC_068992.1:17245038-17246091 GCF_001194135.2 Octopus bimaculoides
CCCCCTCTCTCTCTCTCTCTCTCTCTCTCTCTCTCTAACTCACTTTAGGTATAAACCGCACCCGTTTGTGCAGGTTCGGCATGAGCGAATAAGATTACACTTTGCCACATCTAACCTTGGGTCAATCCCATCGATTTTGGCAAATGAGTGTTTGCAGGAGGAGAGGATTTAAAAAAAAGAAAAGAAAAGGAAAAAAAAAATTTCAAAGATAAAAGAAGCTGCATCTGTTTGCGATGGGTGCATGGCTGTAATTTGAGTCGTACGAATTTTGCTATGAAGTCACAATGAGGAAACTGACAATCTTGACTTTGCTTAGAATTGAGCAAATGTGTCTGTTGATTCCAGGATATAATTCTTTTATTGTTCTGTTTCGGACGGGGCCAAATCAGAAGAGTAGGAAGGGTGATCAACCAGTTCAAAGCCAAAGTTGCGCACAACAGCCATTGAAAGCAAGGACTTGTGTCTGGAGCATTCTCCCGATGGAATAAGACCCCTTTCGTCAGTTTTTCTGGACGTTTGGTCCCGATAGTCTTTCTCCATTGATGGAGTGGCCCGTTTGGAGATAGTCGATAAAAACGATGACCTTTGCATCCCAAAAACCTGAGGGTATCGACTTCCCTACAGATGAAACAACCTTGGCCTTCTTTGGAGCAGGTGAGGAAGGCTGTTACCACTGTATGAATTGTCACTTTCTTCTCTGGCTTAAGGTGATGAAGCTAACATTCATCTATCTATCTATCTATCTATCTATCTATCTATCTATCTATCTATCAATCTATCTATCTACCTATCTGTCTGTCTGTATGTCCATCTGTCTGCATACATACATATTACGTACATATCTTAATAATTCTAAAACTCTAGAGATGTTTGTATGTAACTGTAATATCTCAGAAATAGTAAATTTTATCTTTTATATTCATACTTACCTTCGGCAGTGCAATACAATTTTTTGTAATATTTGAATCCTTGTCCACCAAGGGAAGGTATGTCAGAAGAAAGTAGGCCAGAACCTCCTGGAAAATAACCATAGCGAGGGACATTCCACAGTTG
>NC_068992.1:17246101-17246348 GCF_001194135.2 Octopus bimaculoides
CTATCTATCTATCTATCTATCTATCAATCTATCTATCTACCTATCTGTCTGTCTGTATGTCCATCTGTCTGCATACATACATATTACGTACATATCTTAATAATTCTAAAACTCTAGAGATGTTTGTATGTAACTGTAATATCTCAGAAATAGTAAATTTTATCTTTTATATTCATACTTACCTTCGGCAGTGCAATACAATTTTTTGTAATATTTGAATCCTTGTCCACCAAGGGAAGGTATGTCA
>NC_068992.1:17247668-17249027 GCF_001194135.2 Octopus bimaculoides
ATGAAACAAACAAAATAGAAGAATAAAAGTGTATATATATATATATATATATATACATACAGGGGTTGGACAAAATAATGGAAACACCTAGCATCATAGCATCATAATTCTGAAATATCTATAAAACCGTCAAAAGCTTGTTTATTTTTAATGTCTTTGATTTATTATTAGTGTTACTTAATACCTCGTTCAGAGATTTGTTATTGCTTGATATGTTTTGCTAAAATTGCTGTTTCTTTTCAGATATCATCAGAAAACGGTAATTAAAATTCATTAAAATGACATGTCTATCGGACTTTCAAAGAGGTCAAATTGTTGGTGCTCGTATGGCAGGCGCTAGCATAATGAAAACAGCCGAAATTTTTGGTGTATCAAGAAGTACTGTCTCGAAAGTAGTGACAGCCTTTGAGAAAGAGGGAAAACCCTTCTCGTCGAAACAAAACTCCGGAAGAAAACCAAAACTTTCAGATAAGGACCGTCGGATACCTGTGTGAATTGTTAGAAAGGATCACAAAAGTTCAGCTCCCAAAGTTACTGCAGAGCTTAATGACCACCTCGAGAACCCAGTTTCCACAAAAACTGTTCGCCGGGAGCTGCACATAGCCGGATTTCACGGGAGGGCTGCAAGCGGGAAAAGAATTGGTCCCTAGAGCGGTGAAAGAATGTTACTTTCTCGGACGAGTCATCCTTTATCTGATTTCCGACCACCAGCCGAGTATACGTGTGGAGACAGCCAAAAGAAGCATTTGATCCAGACTGTCTTCTTCCAACTGCTAAACATGGATTTCTTTTTATATTTTCGACTGCCCATGTTTCTCTTCTCTTTCTTTTTCATGAGAGATTTTGAGTTTATTTTCAATCTCGAAGAGTTTCTCTGTCGGATGGGATTTCCTACTGTCATTAAGGTGTTTGTTTAAATGATTCGAGATCTTTATCCTACGCCGCATGAGTATTCTCCTGTCTCGAGGAATGATGTTTTTGCGTGCGTGTATTGGCTCCTTTCTCTGGGACATATTTAATGCATATGGCTCGCATTATTGACATGAATTTATTGAGTTTCATATCTATGTCTTGTATAGAGAGGCTTTTAGGCCAGTCCTGCTGGAGTATCTGTTTTTCGAGTGACCTCCAGTCAGCCTTATAGAAAATTAGGCTGAATAGGGTTTGAGCGCCATCTATGCGGAATTTATCTTTAGTTAATTCCTGGCCATACATTGTCAGTTCTATCATGTTATGGTTGAGAATATTGTCGGTGATATATTGTGCCTGCTTGGAGTGAGAATGGTCTGCTCCGTGAATAACATTTTCGTCAGATCAAGTCGAGATTATGCTTGATTTCACTTTTCATACGTCATTCCT
>NC_068992.1:17249938-17250371 GCF_001194135.2 Octopus bimaculoides
TCAATTAATTTCTTTAGCTTTCTTTATTGTTTTATCTTTTCTTTTTCTTGTGGGGAAGTTTTCTTTTTTTCTTTTTTTGTCTTACTTTGTTTTTTGGTTTGTTTGTTTTTTCTCTTTCGTTTCCCTGCAGCCATCATGGAAAATGTATCATTTTTTTTGAGGGGCGGGGCGGATCGGGGGGGGGGTTGAAGTCGGCGGTGTAGCATGGACGGAAACCTGTGTTTAAATTGATTTCCAGCAGATTTTAACATCTCTGTTATGTTGCTGTTGATGAGGAAGTGGGCTGAGAAGCAGGCGAGAACACACACACTAGATGTATAGGAAGAGGGATAGGGGAAGGGACGGGAAGGAATCATACTTATATACGTATACATACATACATATATATGTGTATATACATACATATATACATACATACATACATACATACATA
>NC_068992.1:17251492-17256131 GCF_001194135.2 Octopus bimaculoides
ATAGGAGGGTGTATGTGCATATATACATATATGCACGCACGTACAGACACACACACATATGCATGTATTTATGTTTATATGTATCTGATCGCACACCAATGACTGAGACAAGTAAAGGAATACACACACACACACACACACACACACACACACACACACATACACACACACACGAGGTGCGGTGAATAAATTGTCATCTAGATTAAGCAAAAATGAAAATAATACTGACATCTCATTTTAACAGATATATTTACCAAAATTGCATAAAAATATCTCAAAAAGCTAAAGAGTAAATTTCTTCAATAAAATCGCTATTGGCTTCAACCACGGCTGTCAGACGACTTCGGAATCTCCTGCTACTCTTCCGGACAGTCTCCTTGTTTAACTTAGTGAACGCTGCCATAATTCTTGCCTTCAGTTCATCTTTGGAGTTACAAGAAGTTTTGTTGGTCTTTCGCACAACTGTGCCCCACACATAATAACCAAAAGTGCTGCAGTCTGGGGAATTAGGTGGCCAGATGTTAGGGGTGATGTAGTTGCAGAAATTGTCTGATAGCCATGACTGGGTCCTCCTATTTGTGTGGCATAGTGCAGAGTCCTGTTACCTGACATAGGGTCTTCCAGCAGCCACCCCTTTGACCCAGGACAGCAATACCTTCTCCAGGCACTTGATGTAGGCCTCCGTGTTGAGTCTGGAGCCGTGAGGGAGAATGAATGGAGGCATGACGTCGCCATCACAAATGATCACTCTAAACACCATGATGTTGATTGGATGTTTGATTTTTATCACACTCGGTATATATTTTGGGGACACGGCAAGCCAACAGTTTTTCTGTGCGTTCACCATCTGATCCTGGCAGAAATTTTTTTCGACTCAGAAAAACCAAAGCATGTTTGATTGGAGGGGATGCTTGAGTTTATTCCAAAGCTTTGTGGAGCGGTCTTTCTCCTTGTTCTTGATGGCTTGGAATAAAAATTGGCCCTTTCTCATCTTGTATGAGGAATACTGAATGTCTTTATGCAATACCTACCTGGTAGAAACTCAGACACTCCCATGTCCTTGACTGACTGTCAGTCATGGCCTGGATCTCACCAACAAATTCAGGAGTTCTTTTCCTATCAGAACGATTAGAGTGAGTTTTCCGAACTGCAATACCTTCGTAATCACCATTAGATTCATCCAACTCTTTCCGAATCCTCTGCACTGTCATCAGATTACTACACAAACACTCTGAAATGTTGTTACTCTTCTCATTAATCTTGGTTTTGGTGGACGTTTTACTCAACAGGCGGACAATATTATATCAATAATCCGTAATCCAGATCTATTTTTAGCAAATATTCTCTACAATTAAATCTAATAATCTAGCAATGGCAGATCCAAAATCTCAAGTGTCTTTCCTTGTTTCTTCAAAGAATTCCCACAAGCTTAACAAGTTTTATATCGTGAAGATGCCTTTTCCAGGCATCTTATTAATGCTAAAATATCAACATATTCTGCCTTTTAACACAGTAATAATTCTCAACAAGTACGTCACATCTGTGTGTGTATATGTGTGCATGTATGTATGTATATCATATATTGAATTATTTTTCTCTTATTATTTGTGTAACCTTATTAAGTCGCTTCCATCTTTCTCATGTTCTTCCGTGTTTTCTTCTCATTTATTCCTGTATTTCAATGATTCAACAAGTTTTCCTGGCATCTAACTCACAATTTAGTCATCTGTGGTGGTTTTTCAGATGCTGCTGTTGTTCGGGATTTCACTCTGTAAAATACATCTTTATACTATAAACCTTTAAGCTTTACCACCCTTTGAACTTTCTTATATTTCATTGTTAGGTCCACCACTACTACCACTACAACCACCACCAACACCACCAGCACCGCTTCCAATTTCGACTGATCCTTTATTATTTTTATTATTATTACAATATTAAGGCAGCGAGCTGGCTGACTCGTTAGCACGCTGGACGAAATGCTTAGCGGTATTTCGCTCGTCGCTGCGTTCTGAGCTCGAATTCCGCCGAGGTCGAATTTACCTTTCATCCTTTCATGGTTGGTAAATCAAGCACGAGTTACGCATTGGTTCGATGTAAACAACTGGTCCCCTCCCTCAAAATTTCAGACCTTGTGCCTATGATAGAAGAGATTATTAATTATGATTTTTCCATTACCAAGTTTCGCCTCTTCGATGCTGATCAGTATATTTTTAATTTTTTCCAAACAATTCCAGTCTTTCTCTCTCCCTTCCTTTCTCTCTCCCTTTGTGCAAATTCTTATTCATTCATTCTTTTTCTTTGACCTTGTAACATACGACTAACTTCTGTTTCGTTATACACACCTTTCATATTCTTAAAACCAATAAAACCAATCCTCTGGCGCTATTTTTCAACGCCATGGAAAATTCTTTCCATACTTGTTTGTCTGTTGAACAAAGGGTCCTCTCTTTCGGTTTTAATGACACTCACCCAGCATCTCTTGGTTTGCTTTGCTGAAATTAGCCTCGTTCATTACATGGAAACCACTGGATGTACGTTGTCGTTTATATTATATTTATTTTTTCTTAAACCCTAGGAATTACAAGGCCGGTTACCTGGTTCTCGTTGTTTATAAATGACTAAGATCACAACAATCCCCTGTTGCAGGAACAAGACCAGCAATTTTGAGGAAAGAGAAAAAGTCGATTACATCGACCCCCAGCACTTGAATGCTGCTTTATTTTATCAACCCTAAAAGGGATTTTTTTAAAGTGTTGACTTTGAACTCAGACCGTAAAGAGACAGAAGAAATGCAGCTAAATATTTCGTCCGTTGTGCTAACGATCTTACGAACTCGCCAGCTCTGTAAATAATGACTTTAACTAAATTTTAAACACTTCACGTTTTGCAAGATTTATCATTTGAATTTCATTTTCAATTGTTATCAATGATTGATTTTACTTAATCGATTTCTTTTTTTTTTCTTTCACCTTACTCTCAGCAAAGAAATGTATAGACTTCAATTTTCTCTGCATCAAATTTTTTTTTTCTCTATCTAGTATCTTCTGTCTAAACCAGCGACTCTCAGGGTTGCATGCAGCCCTCAAGCATCATTCCGGCGGCCCTTAATAGACTTCCGTTTATAAATATAATCATTTTTTCTTTAATTGACTTATCTTTTGTTTTTTAGTGCGACCCCCTAAAATCAATCTAGAAGAATGTCGCTTGAACACAAACCTAGGTTTGATCGACATTGCTCGGGTCTCCTGGATGAGGATGCGAATTGGGAGGTGAAGATGCGTGGCTTAGTGGTTAGAGCATTCGGCTCATGATCGTAAGGCCATGAGTTCGATTCCTGGCAGTGCATTATGTCCGTCAACAAGACACTTTTTTTCACCTTGCTCCAGTCCACTCGGCTGGCAAAAATGAGTTGTACATGTAATTCAAAAGGGCCAGTCTTGTCACATTCTCTGTGTGATAAGGGTACGCGTGTCTGTGGAGTACTCAGCCGTTTGCATGTTAATTTCACGAGTAGGCTGTTGCGTTGCTCAGATTAACTGGAACATTCGTCGTTGTAACCGACGGAGGGCCAGTATTATTGTGAGACCCGATTATGTGTCGAAGCACTGCATCGGTAGTTGTATATTGAATTATAATACGAACAACATTTTAGTAACACATTTCAATATTTTCAACCAAAAGTATCAATTCTTTTATTCTTTTATGCATTTCAGTCAAAATGTGGCCATGCTGGGGCACTGCCAGTGTTATCATCTTTTCAATGGCCATTCTTTTGTGACTGGCTTCGATATTGCTGCTCTCTTTTGAGTCTCTTGATGTGATGTAGATCTGAAACCTTCGACAGCCAGAGGTCACGTTGTTTCTTGTAATCATCTACCTCTGATCATTTAGATCTATCAGACGTTTTGGCAAAGTATTGAATAGCCATGGGCCCTTGAATCCTAAGCTATTGCAGCACTTGGTCATCACACTATTTTAACAAAGATGCTACGTTCAATTTTACTACAAATATATGCAAACCCTTCAGCAGGTAACCATTGCATAGGGACTCCCTCGTTGGCAAGCAGGACGGGTGTGTAGACGAGTACAGTGAGGTGGTCGGGTGCAAAACACAAAGAATGACATAGTGTGGCACGGTACAGTCATAGAAGCAACAAACATGTCGATCTTGTAACAATGGTAGGTAGGTTCAGCTATATAATTGGGGTGCGGGGTTTAAGTGAAGTAGCTGAATAACATGAAGGAGGGTAGGGATGTGGGGTGGGCGCGAAACCGTAATATCATCGTCTACAAGAATGTGTCGATGCACTGCCAATGTAAACATGAGCCACCAGCGTGGACGCTTTATCAAGACAAAACAGATGGAGGTGAGTGGCGGAGGCTACGGGGATAGGTGGATGAGATGAGGTGTTGTGAGACGACGAAGTAGGGGAGAAAGTGAGGCAGGACGAAAGAAGAATGTGTGGGGGTGGAGATGGGGACGGCGAGAGGTGGTCACTGGAGAGGGAGTCGGAAAGTGTCAATAATTGGGTAGGGAGATAAGATTGTGCGGGGGGTAAGTAGGAAAAGATTGTGATTTTTAGGAGAATACGCAACTATATACATATATAAATATATATATATATATATATATATA
>NC_068992.1:17257436-17258626 GCF_001194135.2 Octopus bimaculoides
TATATATATATATATATATATATATATATATATATATATATATATTTACATATATATATACATACATACATACATACATACATATATATTGTACATACATACACATATACTGTACATACATACAGACTTACTTACATACATATATATATATACGCACATAGCCATACATATACAACTATTGTCTCTTCCAGTCCCTTTATCGTTCGGCGTCCATTTAACACTACCCCCCCCCCTTAGGATCCAGCTGATTGCATCCACAAATTGGCAAGAAGCAAGACTTGAGGAGATTTAAAGAAAAGTAAATGGTGGTTGCCTGAGTGGAGGGACGGCAGGAACTGGGGGACGAGGGGATATGGAAAGGGTGGGGAGGAGGTGTCGGGAAGAAACGACAGATCAAATAACAGAAGTCGAAAACAGAAGACAAAACAGGAATATCCACACACACACACATAACTATATATATGTAAGTATATATATGTATATATATATTTATATATATATGTATGTATATACATATGTATATATATATATGTGTGTGTGTCTATATCTGTATATATATATATATATATATATATATATATATATATATATATATATATGCATACATAGATGTTAAGGAGTAAAGGTTGTTCCGAAACCAGCGACCCGTCATCAAGATTTTCATAAGAGAAACATAGACCCTTAATATAACCAGCGTTACTGCCGTTATAGCCTTCCTTATTATTACTATTAACAATTGTTATTAATATTATTATTACATTATTTCTCTACTTCGACCCTTCTCTCCCTCATGCATAAACTCTCTATCTCTTTTCCCTCCAGTGTTATCTTCCCTCCTATCTATATTCATCAACCCAGTTTTTTTTTTGTTTTGTTGCTCTGTGTTTTTTTTTCCTTCACTTCCCACTGCCTAATTGGACGTTTTTAGGTTCGACTGTGATTTGATCCCAGAACTAACATCAATAACAAAAACGATAATATACATCCTCAAACACAGTGAACAACGGGTGCAAACAGAGTTGTTTTTACCCACATTTTGACTTATATATATTACACATTCGCTTATATACTAGTTACATGTAAACATACATATATACATACATAAATACAAATGTGCATGTGTCTACAAATGTAAGTACATATATATACACATTCAACATACAATATATATGTGTATATATATATATATA
>NC_068992.1:17259518-17259923 GCF_001194135.2 Octopus bimaculoides
TATATATATACATATAGCTATATATATATTTATATATATATACTTATATATATATATATTCATATATATATATACATATATATATACATACATATATACACACACACACACACACACATACACACACACAAGCACATGCGTATACATACAAACAGAAATTCATACATTATAAACAGTTTAAATAAATAATAGCCTCTGCAATATGCGTTGAGTAATTTGTTCTTCTTGACAAATAAGAACATATGTATACATACGTATAGACATAAATATATATGTGTGCGTGCGTGTGTGTGAGTGCGTGTGTGTGTGCATGTGTGCGTGCGTACATAAAGGAGATTAATATTGGTATATATATATATGTGTGTGTGTGTGTGTGTGTGTGTGTGTGTATACAAACATTCATAT
>NC_068992.1:17259933-17260711 GCF_001194135.2 Octopus bimaculoides
CAACCTAACTATAACCACAACAGGGTTTTAACTTTTTTCTTCTCTTTTTAAACCATCACCCAAGATTGAAACGCTCCAAAATCCGACTTGTTTGCTTAGTCAAAATCCCACCATATACACACACACACACACATATATACATATATATATATATATGCATATATATATATATATATATATATTTATTTATACAAATATATATGTATATGTGTGTATATATGCATTATGTAGCTGTTTATATGTATATATGTATATATATATAACATTATAATTATTTTCCTTTCCTCTCTTCGTTCTTCACAACATCACTCCCAAATCTATCAAACGGCTTACAAATCAAAACATTTAATGTATTAAATTGTCACCTTCCAGTATTTCTTATACAAAATTGCAGACAAATCATCTGGTCTCGGCTACCTATCTGCAGATATGTGACTCCTACCTCTAATGGGCACATATTTGGCATTTTAAGTAGCATAACGGTTACGGCCCAAATGGTGCTACTATTAAGTCGGTTTTCTGTTATGATTCCATCTCCAAAGGATACCAAGAGGGTGGAGCTGAATCCAACACTTCAATTTAACCGGAACAGTCACGATTCTACAGAGTTCCTATTGTTGGTGTGTTGTATTATATGTATGGGGGGGATGGGGTGTTTATGAGACTGTGTTTGTGTTCGCGTATACCAGTCTATATTTAGACACACACACATGTATCTCTCTCTCTCTCTCTCTCTCTCTCTCTCTCTATATATATATATATATATATATATATATAT
>NC_068992.1:17262937-17264884 GCF_001194135.2 Octopus bimaculoides
TATATATATATATATATATATATATATATATATATATATAAGACTAATGGTAAATGGAGGCAAACGCTCAAGATATTATTTAAATCATTTATATCACCATATCACCTACACATGTTTCGATTGAGGCATTAAAAATAAATCCGAGAGGAAGAAAAATGTGGAAAAATTGCATCAATCTCATCAGGGAGGAGATTATATACAACAATGCTCATCAATAAGTCATTTTTACAATTACAAGTAACTACAATGCGTATATAATATATAATATATATTTGGAAAACAAAGGTGGATATGGAACGCTAGTAATCTTAAAATGCCGTTAACGGTATTTCAAAATTACTAGCTTTCCCTTTCCACCTTTGTTTTCTGTATATATATTATATATTATATATTTTAGTTTCTTACATTTGTAAAAATGACTTATTGATGAGCAGTGTTGTTTATAATCTCTTACTTTTTACTTGTTTAGGCTGCGGCCTAGCTGGGACACCACCTCGAGTTTTTAGTCGTACGAATCGCCCCCAATACTTTTATCGTTATGCCTGATACTTATTCTATCGGCTTCTTTAGCTGAACCGCTACACAACTCAACACAATTTGTCAAACGATTGTGGAGGGCAAACACAGGCACAGACACAGGCAATTTTCCACATTATTCTTCCTTTCGGATTTATTTTAATGCATCAGTCGAAACATATGTAGGTGATATGGTGATATAAATGATTTAAATAACACATTGTGTGTTTGTCTCTATTTTCCATTATTCTTATGTTCTCCAAAACACGTGGCCGCAGTCAAATGACTGGAAAAAGTAAAAGAATATCAGAATATATAAAACATACATACATACATACATATATAAGAAAAACTGCGACATGTGTTAATAACATGGGTTCACTGAAAGGAAGGAGATCAGCACGTTTTTGCAGGTGCGCGAGGTAGTATCACTCAATACATAGCACAAGCTCCAACATATATTCATAAACACATGCATGCTCCATACATACTTGACATACAGACACATACACTCATGTGTGTGGTGTGTGTGGTGTTTTGTTTACGATGTGATATTTAAGGCTCCGTATGGCGTGAAAAATAGCCGTTATGAAACAAAACGTCTTTGAATGTGTAACATCTGAATGACAGATTAAGGAAATGAGACGGATGTAACGCAGCCATTGTGAATAGATTTCTTTTAGTACGCATAATAGGTTTTCATGTGGGGCCTCTATTAATTCTCCTTATTGTCGTCGTTGATGCTACTCTTCCTTTACTGCTACTACTACCACAACTACTACTACTACTACCATGGCTTAATAATAATGATAATATACAAGAATAATGTATATCATGATTACAAATTTTGGTACAAGACCAGCAATTTTAGGGAGGGAGTAAGCTGAGTACATACACTCCAGTGTTTAACCGGTACTTATTTTATCGACCTCCATGGATTAAACGCAAAGTGGACCCCAACAGAATTTGAACTCAGAACGTAAAAACAAACGAGAAACTGCTAAGAACTTTGCCTGGCGTGTTAAAGATTCTGCCACCTTGCTGCCTTAATAAATAAAAATAATAAAAGAATAATTATATATATACATAATTATTATTATCAGCCACTAAGGGACAAGTTAGAATTTTCTTCAGGTCGAGGAGCCCATCCCGCTTAAAAGGTCCCTGAATAAGGTTTGTTTAAGGCTGTTGAGCAAAACACCCATGTTTCCAAAGGTGAATTATTCAAACCCCAAAGAATTCCTCTCGACACATGGTTATGATGCTCCCCCACTACTTCTGTTCATGATCAGAGATGCACATATCATCAGCCACTAAGGAACATGCTCAACTGGTTAAGGTCGAACAACTAACAAGCAAATCTGTGGTATTAAGCAGAATATTTGCTGTAGCCCATCTTTTTATACCAAGACAAAACAATGTACATGATAA
>NC_068992.1:17265144-17267016 GCF_001194135.2 Octopus bimaculoides
GTGTCTGTGAATATATTCCTTCTTAGCCAGGACTGGGCAGCCAGAGATAATATGATTTATTATTTCTTGTCCATCGCCACATATTCTGCAGTTACTTGTTATGTTTCTTTTCATTATATGTTTTTGGCAATTTCTGGTGGGGAGGCTTTGGTTTTGGGCTGCAATTAAAAATCCTTCAGTCTCTGCTTTGAGTCCTGAGCTTCTCAACTATTGCTGGGATTATTCTCTGTCTATTTCTTTCGCATTTAGTTTAGCCCAGTATTTGCCATGAAGGGTCTTTTCTTGCCATCGTTTTATCATGGTCCGTTGCTGTTCTAGTTTTAGTTTGGATTTCATTTGTTTTATAGCTTTTGTTGTTTCTTCTTCTTCATATTTGTTAGGTAGTATAATTTTTTGTTTGCATTATTATTATTATTATTATTATTATTATTATTATACACACAACAAATTAAACGGTTAGAAAAGAAATTTTCCTAGCATATATATATATATATATATATATATATATATATATATATATATATATATGAAATTTTGAATTTAGTTCATGGACCCCTAGTACTACCTTTGCAGACCTCAGGTTGGGAACCACTGCCTTAACACATTTCTTGTTTTATATTTGACTATACATATGTCTGGACGGAAAATGATACTCTATAAAATTAAGGAATCCCCAAATTATATTAGCTCTTACTGTTATATTAAATAAGAGGGTGTACCGTAAAATTTTCTTCTTTTTTTTTTATTCCCATTCCTATGTTGTCCTCTGTCTCGGCGCTTTTCAGGAATCTAACCTTATTAGAACATTCGCTATTTTTTAGCGTTTCCTTATAATACCCAGCATTTTAATCGGAGCATCTTACTCACTGATACTCGCATATCAACGTTGTCTGTCGTGTCTATACCTTTCTCGGGAACATAAACAGCGTGGGTATAAGGAATTAACTTCGATGAAAAATCGAAGCCAAGAATTAGAAATAACATGAGAGTTAATTCGCATTTCGCCCTATGAAATTATCTGTGTTGGCGAACTTTTTTCTTTTTACTAAGCATAAGAAAAACTCTGCATTTTAAACGAAGGGAAAGTGGAAAGATGTGATATTCACGCTGGTTCAAAAGGCATTCCTTCCTTTTAAATAACACCAAAAAAAAAAACTTTCTTTGGAAGCGAAACCGCAGTTCTAGACTTGGCTCAATGGACGTCTAACTTCTGATATATAACGCTACATGACAATCGCCCCAATACTTCAAAGAAAGCCACTTAGAAGAGATTATACAGATTATAGTAGTAGTAGTAGTAGTAGTAGTAGTAGTAGTAGTAGTAGTAGTAGTAGTAGTAGTAGTAGTAGTAATCGCATCCTCCCAAACAATCAAAGCCACTGAAGTGTGACGGAAATATTGATATAAAGACACCCACCTTGAAACCTGTAAAGGGTTGGTCCACTTCTTTATGGCATTGTTCCTTCCTTTCTTTCTTTCTTCTAATATTTTTGATGTTTACTATTGTGGTTAATTTTAGTCCCATTATTGTTTATTTGAGATACACACCCAACCCCTACATCCCATTCTCACACATGCACACACATAGATATACACACGCACACACACGCACAGATGTATGCATGCACACTCAGACACAGGATATATGGATGAATAGAGGTGGAGAAGAAGAAAAAATATATATATATAACACAGGTGGTAACGTATGTGAATGACGACCGGATTATACATGCATATGTGGATATATGTGGGGGAGGGTGTGTATATATATATATACGTACATATATATATATATATGTGTGTGTGTATGTATATGTATATATGTACGTATATACATGCATACACACACACATACACACACACACACACACA
>NC_068992.1:17267985-17268472 GCF_001194135.2 Octopus bimaculoides
TATATGTATATATATATATATATATATATATATATATATGTATGTACGTATGCATGTATGTGTATGTGTGTGTACATATTAACATATATATGTATCTATCTATCTGTCAATCTATAAGGTATAATAATAATAATAATAATAATAATAATAATAATTATAATAATAATAATAATTCCAAGCTTTATACATGCATATATATATATATAGATACATATATTCATATATAAACATATATATACATATACATACATATGTATGTATGTATCTATCTATCTATATATAGATGTCTGTGTGTGTATATATGTGTGTGTGAGAGTGTATATACATATATATATATATATATGTGTGTGTGTGAGTATATATATATGCGTATGTGAGTATATATACATATATATATATATATATATATACATATATACATATATGCATGTATGTATATTTGCTTATATATGTGTATGTATGTATGTATGTATGTATGTATGTATGC
>NC_068992.1:17268482-17270080 GCF_001194135.2 Octopus bimaculoides
GTGTATGTATGTATGTATGTATGTATGTATGCATGTATGTATGTCTGTATGTGTGTGTGCGTGTGCGTGTGCGTGTGAGTGTGTGTGTGTGTGTGTGTGTGTGTGTGTGTGTGTAGCGTATGCATGTATACATGCATGAGCGTGTGGAGGCGTGTGGTGGGGTGATGGGGTGAGGGTGTTCTTATATTTCTTTGGCACGGAAGAATCATAATTTGTTACACAAACTGAACATATGTTTTTGCGTCTGATTAGGTCTTTGCAAAGTTGGAACATTATCCACCTTTACCTCTTAATGAGTCAAGGTGATAGAAGCAGACAGACAGACAGACAGTCAGGCAGATAGATAGACAGGCAGTCAGACAAACAGACAGACAAACAGACAACCAGACTGACAGATGACAGATAGACTGATAGATAGGTAGATTAGCAGTTTTAACGATTGAACAAAGAACGATAGTGGATAGCCAACACCCTGCAGGATTCCCTATGGTAATATGTTGTGTTAGATTGGATTTATTTATCAACATTGAGACGTAAAATCGTGTACTACGTTTTAATAGTGTTGAATAGCCGCTACCAGTGATTGCGGAACTTTGGCTAAAAGCAATGCTTTGATAATCCAAATATGCAATGAAAGGATTACTGATAATCCAGCCATACTACACCCAAGTTCCTGGAGTTCTTCACGGTTTCTCCCTTTATGATTTTCATTAGCAGCTGCCTCATATAGCCCTGTGTTTCTATTGTAGGGAGCTGTTTGACGGAATTGGTAAAAATGTGGACAAGATGCCCGGAGTCAATAAGGTATCATTTAAGCACTGCAATCGATGTAATCGACTTGCCCCTTCCCTCAAAATTATAAATAATTATTTTATAACTAGCTCATTATTTCAGCAGAGTAAGCAAACCGATTGAATGCATTTCGTTTTGTGTGTATGTGCTGTTTATTGCTTATGAGGGTTGGGTTAATTGCCCTGAACATTTGCAGGATCTCTGAGTTATATGGGAGTAGAAGGAAAAAAAGTTATCTTCAAACTCGGACCAAATTCTTATGACAAAGGGGACATCGTTAAGGCCACCCAAGGACCAGTGCTAAAGTCAAGCAGATCCGAGGATTAAATGCACCACTAGTGTAGGCCACAGTGGGGTTGGAGCCCAAAATGCAAAAAGCCAAGACAAACACTATAGGATATTTTTTCCAATGCTCTAACGACTTCACCAATTTTCTGTCAATTACATTAACATGATTAGTTAGGCAATGTCTCTTTACATTTTGAGTTCAAATCTCGCCGGAATCAAATTTATTTTTTATTCTTCGGGGGAGGTCACTATCATTGAAAGATGTACTGTTTGCATTGCAGTGATTAGTTACATCTACATCCATTTGCGTCCTTAGATCAAATCTGGCCAAAATCGAATTTGCCTTTTATTCTTTTGGAATTCATTAAAATAATTGGCAATTATAATCGATTTCACTCTTATAGAGTTCTTTAGCTCTTTGTCAATGTAAGAAGCACATTTTGGCTCCTTATATACCCACGTCCACACACACATATACACACCCACAACCACATACGTATAGAGACATGTATATATAT
>NC_068992.1:17271196-17271611 GCF_001194135.2 Octopus bimaculoides
GTTACCTTTCTTATCTAATTAATATTGTGATGGTGGTGGTGGTGGTGGTGGATGGGCGGTGGCGGTGTCGTGTGAAATGTGTTGTGTTGGGGGTACGGATGTACCATTGTCTTTGTATGTATATACCCAGGTGTATGCGTATGTGTAAGAGAGAATTAATGCGTAGTGTATATGTGTGTGGGTGTGTATAACCTTGTTCGTGCGTATGCGTACGTGTGTGTGTACATGTGTGTGTGTGAATGGGTTGTTGATTAACCCCCAGGTCGGCCCTGATTAAGCACACCTATTTCATGGATACGTGGAGTGTGTAGGTGTTTAATTGTGTGAATAAGCATACGTGTGTATATATATGTGTGTGTATATATATATATATATATATATATATATATATATATATATATATATATATATATAT
>NC_068992.1:17271748-17273841 GCF_001194135.2 Octopus bimaculoides
TGTGTGTGTGTGTGTGTGTGTGTGTGTGTGTGTGTGTGTGTGTGTGTGTGTGTGTGTGTGTGTGTGTTTGTATGTGTGTATTTGTGCCGGGTCGAATCAATTAGTCACACACTTTAAAAATCCGTTCCATCGTACAACCTTCTAACCCGTCAAATTAACAAAGTTGGCATCAATCCCGTTTTCAGGTAAGCAATAATTGGACTCAGAAGATCACAGCTGGGCGGTCCAATTTAAAAGTCAGAGGTTCATATCCAGAACTGTGTAACTCTATATGTATTGTGCATGGTTTGAAACTATTTTATTGTTGTTGTTGCTTGTACAGACATTATTAGCAGTACTTCTTCCGTCTTTGCTGTTTTGAGTTCAAATTCCGTCGACGTCGACTTTGCCGTTCATCATTTTGGGGGATCGATGAAATAAGTACCAGTTAAGCACCAGAATAGATGTTTTCGACTTCCCCTTCTCTCTCAAAATTTCAGGCTTTGCACCTAAAGTAAAAATGGATTATTGTTATTATTATTATTATTATTATTATTATTGATAATAATAATTATTATTATAATAGAGAGTAGACGTGATACCAATAGTAATTAGTGCACTTGGAAATATCAACACTCAACTACCAAAGTAGCTGAAAAAGATTGGTGCAAGTGTGAAGGTAGGACACATGCAAAAAAACCAACATTGCTTGGAACAGTAAGAATTCTTCGCAGGGTTCTTGAAGCAGGACCAGTAAACAAGGGTCACCTTAGTCTGCTGGCTGTGAACAGCTGACACTTTCCATCATACCCAGCAAAATAAGCTGTGAGTTTTCTTATAATAATAATAATAATAATAATAATAATAATAATAATAATAATGATAATGCGAGCTGGCAGAATTGTTAGCCCGTTGAACAAAATGCTTCGGCCGTCGCTACGTTCTTAGTTCAAATTCCGCTGAGTATGACTTTGCCTTTCATCCTTTTGGGGTCGATAAATTAAGTACCAGTCAAGTACTGGCGTCGATGTAATCGACTATACTCCTCCCCACAAATTACAGGCCTTGTGTCTGTAGTAGAAAGTATTATTATTATTAGTAGTAGTAGTAGTAGTATCATCATCATCATTGCTGCTTTTGTTATATCACTTCAAGGGCAGTAAGTGACAGAACAGCTTGAGAGGGGTCAATCTATCATAAATGGTGTCGTGGGTAAAACAACAGCTTGATCTAACTCTACCCTTGGCAAATCAGAACTATGGATAAGATCAACCGCGAAATTGCGATATAGAATTGATTTCTTTGCGTTTGGTTCACGACTAATAATTTATTGAAGTACAGAACGACTGTCAACTGAAACGACCCCCCGTGTATTACTGCTGCATAAGTTTGAAAACCAAAGGTCAATCTGCTACAGGCATTTAATCTTAGATTTCAGAAAGGCGATATATCTAGTTTGCTGCTTAACCGTTTCTGCCAATTTGCTGCCACGTAGGAAGAGAATTCCGTTTTAAGGACATCCATGGGCCACTTGAATAGTTCTTAACGTTGGTTTCTCTACGTTTAAATAGATGGGAGAAGAGCGAAGAGACTTTGGGACAACTACTGTTTCGACATCGTTCAGTCTCCTCAGACAAACTTAACCCCGGACTAATAAATTTAACAAGAGTTGATGGCTCTCTTATTAATAATTTCAGCAAACATATTATTTGCTGATGCGGGCTGACATCTGCCAATAATAAATTGTTGTGTGCACGGTGAACATCGAGAATGAAAATTATGGCTTTCATGTTCGTTCTTAATACGTTGCGGTAGATTGGAAGGTGGCTGTATCATCAAAAGATAGATAGATAGATAGATAGATAGATAGATAGATAGATAGATAGATAGATAGATGACAGTTTATTGGACAGACAGACAGACAGAAAGACAGACAGACAGACAGACAGACAGACAGGCAGACTGATAGATAGATAGATAGATAGATAGATAGATAGATACATTTCTTTTATTAGCCACACAGGGCTCAACAAAGATGGGACAAATACAATGACGAGCTTTTCTTTTTGGGAGGGGGAAGGGAAAAAAGTTGGGGGGAGTCGATCAAAAAGGAT
>NC_068992.1:17273946-17276114 GCF_001194135.2 Octopus bimaculoides
CGTGGAAAGAAAAGCCTACGGAAAAGACCACGGTAACCTTGGTCAATATTGTCATTGAAGAAACTATAATAGTAAGTGACTCTCTTTTGCCTTTTTGTAAATAGATAGATAGATAGATAGATAGATAGATAGATAGATAGATAGATAGATAGATAGATAGATAGATAGATAGATAGATAGAAAATGTAAATGGTAGCTACAACTCCAGACATAACATTGAAAAGTTAGAACCTTATTAAAAAAGAAATCGAGAGTAACAGCTGGAGAGGTAGAGAGAGAGGCGGGAGAGAGAGAGAGAAAGAGAAAGAGAAAGAGAAAGAGAGGAGAGATGGGGAGAGGGAGCGTGAAAGAGAGAGAGAGAAGAGTATAGAAAAAAAAAGGAGTGGAATAAGAAAGTAAGGAGTAAGTTACTATGTCTCTTTTGACAATCTACACAGTGTGTATTGCGTATGCTTAACAGAGCATTGAATCGATAAATCTAACAGAATACATTATCCACGAAGAAATTAACAAAAAAAGAAAAACATTTACTCCGCCCATTTTGGCAATTCTTTTGTGGTAAAGTCTTGTAAATCTCTTAACCATTTCCTTTATGCAAAGTGGTTCATTTGATAGATTAGGTTTTAACACAGACTTTTCTGTCTGAGACTAATTTCAGTATTTTCTGCCTCGAGCTGCTGGGGGGGGGGGGGTAATCATCCGCCCGTCCGCCCATCCATCCAACCACCCGACTCCTGGGTCGATAAAATAAGTAGGTGTCAAGTACTAGGGCTGACATCAATGATTGCTGCCCACCCACAAAATACGGCTTGGCTTGTGCCAAAGTTATTAATCAGTATTTTCATACTTCATGCCGTTGATGTTCATTGACTTTTACCGTATCGGGATCACACTCTCTAATAACATTAGTGGCCATACGCCATACTGTTTCCGGTAGTTTTGTGATATTGTGCCATATTCTGTCCCATGGATTTCTCACCATGTGCCTAAGTTAAAGATCAGCGTAGTATTGTTCAAGGTAAGTCGCCAGTGTGACAGAAACAAGAGCGTGCCAGGTTAAGTAGATAAGGAATTTAGAATCCATTGCAACTTGTTCTACCATACACATATGTAGATACATACACGCACACGCAACAGCCTGCTCGTGAAGTTAACGTGCAAGTGGCTGAGTACTCCACAGACACGTCTACCCTTAACGTAGTTCTCAAGGAGATTCAGTGTGACACAGAATGTGACCAGGCCGGCCCTTTGAAATACAGATGCAACTCATTTTTGCCAGCTGAGTGGTCTGGAGCAACGTGAAAAGAAAGTGTCTTGCTCAAGGACACAACGCGTCGCCAGGAATTGAACTCACGACTTTGTGATCGTGAGCCGAATACCCTAACCACTTGGCAACGCGCCTTACATATATACACACACACACCATGAAATTAGGAGGTATGAGAGGTGAATATATATTTATTCAGCTTCGAGGATTCCGTAGGATTATGACCGTTTTGCAATCTTTTTCAAATAGCATTAATTTCAGTTTGCAAAAAATTATAAACAGTTTGGCTGATTATTTCTCTGGAAACTGTCAGAATGATGTGGATGCCTCTGATGAGAATCCAATAAGCTTCGAAATATCGATTAAGGTTGTTCATCATATTTTTTTTTCAGTCTGCGGTGAAATGGCTAAAACTTGCCCTGCTTATAATTATACCATATATTACATATTTATTATATCGTACCTTAATATTGTGTGGACTAAGATCCCTGTTGACAAGCCGTTGGTATTTATAGAGTGTTAAGCACTTTCGGTATGCAAATTAGGGACTCCTTCATAAAGTAACTGCTGCCAGTTACATCGACACCAGTACATGACCAGTACTTAGTTCTCTCCATACCAAGAGGCACATAAGGCCGCAACCCGAACTCTTCAACCAGCTCTGTTTTCTGGCACAGTTCTGGTCTCATTCCAGCTTCTCCGCGCTCTTCGTCTCGGCCCCTTGTCAATGGTCCTTCGCCATGTAGTTTTAGGGCGCCTTTCTGCTCTTTATCCCCCTTCAGGCTTCCACTTCATGTGCCACCGTGTCAGCCTCTTTCTCGATCATGTCTGAGAACGTGTCTGATCTAGTTCCATCGTCAACCATCTCACCCACTCTTACACCGCCTGGCTTATTCTCTCC
>NC_068992.1:17276891-17278880 GCF_001194135.2 Octopus bimaculoides
TCTTCTCTCCTTCTCTTCTTTTCTTCTTCGTTTTCTTTTTCTTCTACTCCACCACTACCACCTTCTTCTTCTTCTTCTTCTTTTTCTTCTTCTTCTTCTTCTTCTTCTTCCCTCCTCCTCCTCCTCCTTCGTCTTCTTTTTCTCCTCCTCCTCCTCAATTTCTTTATGCTCTTTCTTCTTCTTCTTCTTCTTCTTCTTCTTCTTCTCCTCCTCCCCCTCCTCCACCTCCTTTTCCTTCTTGTTTTCCTTTTTTTCTTTTTCCTCTTCCCTATCTTCTCGCTCTTCTGCTTCATTTTTCTTCTTTTTACTTCTTTTTCCTCTCCTCCTCCACCACCTCTTCCTCCTTCATCTTTTCCCTCCTCTTGTTCTCATTCCTTTCTATTTTCCCTTCTCCACTTCCTCCTCCTCCTTCGTTTTCCACCTCTTCTTCACTTATTACCATTTCTTCCCCCTTCGGCATCGTCTTTTTTTTCTTTCCTCCTCTTATTCGGCGAGTGTTTTAATCAGATTTAATTACACGTCGTCATTTAGATAATTTGATAAAAACTAATTGAAACCTTCAGATATGAAAGTTCGTGTAGAAGAATCTTTAGAACACCGGACAAAATAAAATGCCGTGCAATATTTGTTCCAGCTACATCTTGAGATCAAATCCCGCTGAGGGTCTATAGTTGTTGTTGTTGGCACTCCGTCGCTTACGACGTCGAGGGTTCCAGTTGATCCGATCAACGGAACAGCCTGCTCGTGAAATTAACGTGCAAGTGGCTGAGCACTCCACAGACACGTGTACCCTTAACGTAGTTCTCGGAGGATATTCAGCGTGACACAGTGTGACAAGGCTGACCCTTGAATTACAGGCACAACAGAAACAGGAAGTAAGAGTGAGAGAAAGTTGTGGTGGAAGAGTACAGCAGGGTTCGCCACCATCCCCTGTCGGAGCCTCGTAGAGCTTTTAAGTGTTTTCGCTCAATAAACACTCACAACACCCGGGTCTGGGAATCGAAATCGCGGTCCTATGACTGCGAGTATGCTGCCCTAACCACTGGGTCATTGCGCCTCCACAGGTCCATAGAATACTGTACTAATTCAAGTACAGGAGCCGATGGTATCGACTTAGCCCCCTCCCCTCAAAATTGCTGGCCTTGCGCCTAAAATCAGAAATCGTTACTATGGTGGTGAACTGGTAGAATCGTTAGCACACCGGACAAAATGCTTTGCAGCATTTCGTCAGACTTTAAGTTCTGAGTTCAAATTCCGCCGAGGTCGAATTTGCATTTTATTCTTTCCGAGTCGATAAAATAAGTACCAGTTGAGCACTGGGGTCGATATATTCGATTAGATTCCTTTCCAAAATTTTCAGGCCTCGTGCCTATAGTAGAAACGATTATTACGATTATCGCTAATGCGATGAGCTGACAAAATCGTTAGCGTACCGGACAAAATGATTCGCGGTATTTCATCCGTCCTGAGTTCAAATTCCACCGAGGTCGACTTTGCATTTTATCCTTTCGATATCGATAAAACAAGTACCAGTCGAACTCTGGGGTCGATGTAATCAACTAGCCACTCACAACTCTCCCAAAATTGCAGGCATCGTGCCTATAATAGCTAGAAAGAATTATTATGACTCTCGTTGGATTAACTTTCGTGCATGCCACATCAATTGGAACGGCTGAGGGGAAAACTCTATCAACTCCACACAAAACACTAACAAAAAGTAAAATGAATTAACAAAACAAAAGCCCGTACTTTTGTTTATCACCCAAGTAAGTGCCATATTTACATGGTCTCTCATGGTGTGCGCCAATATAAATATTTGATCAGCTACCTAAACTACTCCTCAGATTTGGGGTAAGTGCTGACATTATGGGAGTCTTGCCCAATTTCAAGTGGCTTCGCTGCCAACAACAAAAAAATAATAATAAATCGGTGTCACCTTGTTAATCCGAGAATCAGATAACTATGTGTGTAGGTATATATATGTGTATA
>NC_068992.1:17279445-17280473 GCF_001194135.2 Octopus bimaculoides
ATAATACTGATTAGGGTTATCCGTGGAAAGAAAATCTTACGAAAAAAGAAAAAAACACGGTAACCTCGGAAAAAAAAGACATGAGAACAGAGCGCCCTTTCTCTCTTTGTTTTATAGGATCATGCTCAAGGTGGTTCAGTCATTCATGCGTACCATCCTTGGTACATTCACCCATCTTTTGTTAAACTTTTCATTAGTCAAAACTTACCTCTCTATTCTCACCTTCCTTTTCAAGTAATACTTGAAAAAGTTGATGAGATGTTGGCCAAAGAGGAAAGTATTTATCTCTAAACCTTTCAAACGAGTCCACCATACATATTCTTTCACCATAGCCACCAGTACGATGAAAACTGCCTTACCTTCCCGGTTAGAAGAAGATGGCGGGGCAATATTTAAGATAAACTCGGCTGACAACCATGAATACTTCTGCTCGGCACGGCGCATGTTTACGCCTTGTCGACCAGTTTCTCGAAGACAAGCACCAACCTTGGCCAAAATTTTCAAATCTGTGTTGACCAGAGTGATAGGCCTGAAATTATCTACAACGTTCCTCTTGTTTGAGTCTTTGTTTAGCAGTGTCACCGCTCCTCACTCACAAACCTAGGGATACTCCCGTTTTGCTGCCAGTTGCAGTAAACAGTTGCTAAGATGTCTCCAAACAAGTCTGGCATATGACAATAAAGCTCGTAGGGAAGACCATCCAAGCCCGGCGTCTTGTCTCTCACGCAGCCTGCCATCGTATTCCGTGCACCAGCGGCTCTAATGGGACTTACACAACACTCGGCCCCTCTTTTACCAGGTAACCTTGTTTCCAAGACGACCCCAAGCCACGCACATTTATACGACATTTTCTGAGCAGGAACCTAACGAAAGTAGTGTTTCAGACACAAAGAGAAAACATAAAATGGGAGAGAGAAAGAGAGAGAAAGAGAGACAAGCAGACAGAGAGAGAGTCACTTACTGTTTGAAAGTTGGGGATTCTCCTCAGAAGTTTCCGTGAGGAGATTTTTGTAGTCTTTTTTTTTTTT
>NC_068992.1:17280483-17281001 GCF_001194135.2 Octopus bimaculoides
GGTCGATTTGCTCGACTAAAGGCGGTGCTCCAGCATGGCCGCAGTCAGATTACTGAAACAAATACAAGAATAAAAGAATAAAAGAATGAAAGTAACCCTTAATGGTGGAAAAAAACAAATGAGTGAGGAACGGATTGAAGAATAGGGATTTAGCTGCGATTTATGGCAGGTCGAGCATCCACATAAACGCACCTCGCTAGAGCAGTGTTATGTTACTGTGTGACAGAGCGACAGATGAATGGAGGGTGTGTGATAAGAATGAATGCTATGTAAGGGTGTAATCGGGTCTCTCCTCAGGGCTATTGTTTCGTTAGCACGCAACATTTAGCAACCGACATTCGATTACTAGAACAACACTCTAGCTTTACTCATGTTGTTTGGTTGTGTGGATATATGCGTACATTTCAGCCCCTTGTTGTGTCCTGAACTGCTTACGACTGTATATTTATATTTGTGTCTGTGTATGTGTATACATATATATACATGTGTGTGTATATATATATATATATATATATATA
>NC_068992.1:17281605-17284793 GCF_001194135.2 Octopus bimaculoides
ATATATATGTGTGTGTGTGTGTGTGTATATATATATATATAAGTTTGTGTGTGTTTTGATCAAAGTCGGTCTTTTGTTCTAGTTATCCTTTTCTTTTCAATGACAGTTGAAATAGATATGGAAAGACGTTTTATGTCGAGGTGGTCACTCAAATTTCATCACACTTTCAAGTGTGTGATATTCGATAGTATGTATGTACGTATGTATACGCTTAAGCGTGTATGTATGTATGTATGCATGTAAGCACGTTTACCATCTTAGGTCTGTCATGCCCCCGATCCCTACCTACAGAACTTAACTCACGTATCATTGCGTGTCAGTGACTTAAATTACAACTCTATCCCAACACACACTGAATAGGACGCCAGTCCTTCACAAGTTTAACTTCCCAACATTTACAGCTGAGTAAACTGGGACAACATGAAATTATGAGTTTTGCGCAAGAACTCATCGCACCGCCTCGTTCGAGAATCGAAACTACGATCTTATGATCGTGCATGTAACACCCTAACCGCTAGG
Organism: Octopus bimaculoides; assembly: GCF_001194135.2. Taxonomy (NCBI): domain Eukaryota; kingdom Metazoa; phylum Mollusca; class Cephalopoda; order Octopoda; family Octopodidae; genus Octopus; species Octopus bimaculoides. The sequence continues at coordinate 17,282,125 of NC_068992.1, forward strand.
CCGCACGCTTTCACGCGGTTAGCATCTTGTAAGAGGGAAAATATGACAATAAACTTTAAAATTAACAATATTGTTTTCACAAATATATCAAAAATTATTTGTAATAAGCACAAGGCCAAAACGATTGAGGGGAGGGGCAGTTCTTTTAATTGATATCACAGTAAGTTACTGGTACGTTATTTTAGTGATCTGGTAGGTGTGAAAGGCAAAGTCGACCGAGATGGGACTTGAAATCACTAAGTACTGGAACAAACACAGCAAGGCATTTTCTCTGCCATTTTAACAATTCTGCTAATCCACAATACTATGATTAAAACGATGGTTTCTAGTTTAGGCCCAAGACCAGAAATATTTGGTCGAAGGGTTGTAATCAATACCTTCGATTCCAGTGTTTAATTGGTTCTCTGTTTTATCGAACTCTGGGACATGAAAAGCAAGTCTGGCTACGGAAGGATTTCAGAAAAATGTAGAACTGAAACAAACCCTGTCAAGCATTTTAACAATGATATTAATCCACCAAAGAATGATGTTAATAATTTCTTCTAACGTTGTAATTTTGAGGGGAGGGGAAAGTCATTTACATTGAGCCCGGTACATAACTGGTACTGATTTTATCGACCCCGAAAGGATGGAAGGCAAAGTTGACCTCGGCAAAATTTGACGAAATACTCCGAAGTATTTTGCCCGGTGTGTTTACGTTTCTGCCATCTGGCAGCCGATGTGCCATCTTCAGACTTTAATTGATTGGAAGTGTTATTTTCTGATCTTAAATGATAGTAAGTGTTATCATGTACATTTTTTGTCTTGGTTTAAAATATGGGCTACAGCAAATATTCTGCTCAGTACCACAGATTTGCTTCTCAATAGTTTGACCTTAACCAGCTGAACATGTCCCTCGGCGGCATGAGTATTTTGTTCAGCATCTTTAAACAACCCTTATTCAAGGATCTTTTGAACGGGATGGGCCACTCGACCTGAAGAAAATTTTAACAAGGTCCCTTCTTGTAAGGTCATGCGCTATTTATCTTGATATGAGATCACCATGTCGCGCACGTATGGTTGTGATGCATGTGCCTGGTGTATCCTTATAAGACGTGTAGTCATGATGGGTATAATGGGCTTCGTATATTTTACCCCAGTGTCACTTTGATGGCATGCACTGCTCTCTCATTCAATAATAATAATAATAATTTCAAATTTTGGCACAAAGCAAGCAATTTCGGAGGAGGAGTAAGGTTATTACATTGACCGCATTACTCCAGTGGTACTTATTTTATCGATCCCGAAGGACGAAATGCAAAGTCGACCTCAGCGGAATTTGAACGAAGAAGAAAAAGAAGAAGGAGGAGGAGGAGGAGGAGGAGGAAGAAGAAGAAGAAGAAGAAGAAGAAGAAGAAGAAGAAGAAGAAGAAGAAGAAGAAGAAGAAGAAGAAGAAGAAGAAGAAGAAGAAGAAGAAGAAGAAGAAGAAGAAGAAGAAGAAGAAGAAGAAGAAGAAGAAGAAGAAGAAGAAGAAGAAGAAGAGCGATAGACGGAGCTGATCTCGGTGAATTTTTAACTCAGAATATGAAAGACCAAAGCAAAATACCACCGGACATTTCAGCCTACGATTTATCTATTTATCTGAGAAGGCGCGTGGCTTAGTGGTTAGGGTATTTGGCTTACGGTCGCAAGGTCGTGCGTTCAATACCTGGTAGCACATTGTATCGTTCAGCAAGACACTTTATTTCACGTTGTTCCAGTTCAGTCAACCGGCAAAAATGAGTAGTACCTGTAATCCAAAGGGACCAGCTTTGTCGCATTCGGTGTGACGCTGAATCCCCAGAGGACTACATTCAGGGTACACGATTCTGTGGAATACTCAGCCAGTTGCCCGTTAATTTCACAAGCAGAGTGTTCCGTTGATCGGATCAACTGCAGCAGTTGATGGTCGCAACCGACAGAGTGCTATTGTATTTTAACATCTAATAATTTTCAACAAAAAAAAATTACTGAGAGTTATTTCCCTTATAAATGGTTTCTTTTGTGAGTTATCTACCTTACATCATAATTTGATGAGCGGTATTGTAGTTTTGTTTCGGACCATGAACTTCGGTTGATTTTAGTGATCTCCGGCGTTTTCTCATATTTAGAACAGGAATATATTGTTTCACAACTCCGTGTTTTGTACAATGGTAGCATTTCTTATAACGATTTTGCTGCAATATCTGACTCACACACCTGTACACACTCATACAATCACATGCATGCGTACATACATACATACAAGTGTGTGTGTGTGTGTGTGTGTGTGTGTGTGTGTTTATTCTTTGTTTTAGTCATTTGACTGCGGTCATGCTGGAGCATCGCCTTTAGTCGAACAAATCGCCCCCAAGACTTATTCTTTGTAAGCTTAGTACTTATTCTATCGCTCTCATTTGTCGAACCGCAAAGTGACGGGGACATGAACACATCACATTATTTGTCAAGCGAAGGTGGAGGAACAAACACAGACACACAAATACATACATATGTATCTATCAATCTATCTATCTATCTATAAACGACGGGCTTTTTTCAGTTTCCTTCACAAGGCTTTGGTCGACCCGGCCCGAGACTATAGTGGAAGTAGTAGTAGTAGTAGTAGTAGTAGTAGTAGTAGTAGTAGTAGTAGTAGTAGCAGTAGTAGTGG
>NC_068992.1:17286131-17287156 GCF_001194135.2 Octopus bimaculoides
TATATATATATATATATATATATATATATGCACGCACAGAGAAACAAGCATGCACTCATAAAGGGAAGGCAAATAATTACATATAATATTGATGATTTAGAGACGTTTAGATAAGTGTAATTGAATCCATATCTACATGCCTACACGACATAAAATGATGATGCAGGATCACGGATGTGTATGCGTGTAATCAGGAGCGACCAGGATATGGATTAGAGAGAGAACTAGAGTTGAAGGAAGAGGAGGGAGAGGAGGAAGAGGATGAGCAACAGAAAGGAGAGTGCTTGAATGATAAAGCAAGACATGTAGAGGTGCATGATAGGGTGTTGGTGGTGGAAAAAGTAACAATAATACCAAGGGTTCAAACGACAAATGATAATGTCTTTTTAGCATCGATGAAATATAAACATGTTCACAGTCCCCGAGGAAATGTTAACGATAGAATCTATCTCCATTTTCAATTCATTTAGTGACCGAGGGTTATGTGTTTCCTCACATATGATATTAGAGTCTATTGAAGATAATATTCCCAAATGTCTTGCTATTTCGTCATGATAGAGAGGTGAATTTAAGACTATGATATTGAGCTGCTCAAATATGCAACATGGCTGACTGTGGCTGTGCATGTCGAACTTCACATCGATAGGTTGAACTCAGAACTGCCAAACCTATTGATTACTCGTGGCTATTTTGATAGCAATATTATTCGGGTGGTAATATTACTTGCGCATATGATTGATCATATATATACTCTTTTACTCTTTACTCTTTTACTTGTTTCAGTAATTTGACTGTGGCCATGCTGGAGCACCGCCTTTAGTCGAGAAAATCGACCCCAGGACTTATTCTTTGGAAGCCTAGTACTTATTAAATCGGTCGAACCGCTAAGTTACGGGGCCGAACCGCTAAGTTACGGGGACGTAAACACACCAGCATCGGTTGTCAAGCGATGTTGGGGGGACAAACACAGATACACAAACATACACACACACACACATATATATATATACATATATACGACGGGC
>NC_068992.1:17288528-17289333 GCF_001194135.2 Octopus bimaculoides
TATATATAGTAAACTATCCTCCTGGGTCTTGTTACTATTAACTGAGTTATCGTCAGTTCATTGTGAGTTTCCGGTTTTGGATCTGGTTCAAATTGAATTCACCACCAGCTTGAAATACAGCCAAGATGTAAGAGATCGTGACACTGACAGATTTAATCTCAACAATGCAAACTCACTGAAAGTTTGCCAACTACAAAATGGATTACGAAATAGTCGGGTGACTGAGATGCCTGTTGTATTAAAGCATGCTTCTTTATCGTCTGCGTTCAAATCCAGCTGGAGCAATTTTGCTTTTCTGTCTGCCGTGATCTATAAAATAAATATCAGTCATGTACTGAGGTCGATTTAAAGAACTGTTTCTTTGGCTACCACCACCATCATCACCACCACCGCCAAATGGGATCTATAACTGTGTTGCACAACAATACTACAGCTTACAAGTTTAATAGTGTGTACAACCTGATGTCGTGGAGGCGCAATGGCCCAGTGGTTCGGGCAGAGGACTCGCGGTCATTGGATCGCGGTTTCGATTCCCAGACCGGGCGTTGTGAGTGTTTATTGAGCGAAAGCTCCTAAAGTTCCACAAGGCTCCGGCAGGGGATGGTGGCGAACCCTGCTGTACTCTTTCACCACAACTTTCTCTCACTCTTACTTCCTGTTTCTGTTGTGCCTGTACTTCAAAGGGTCAGCCTTGTCACATTGTGTCACGCTGAATATCCCCGAGAACTACGTTAAGGGTACACGTGTCTGTGAAGTGCTCAGCCACTTGCACGTTAATTTCACGAGCAGGTTGTTCCGTTGATCG
>NC_068992.1:17290358-17291861 GCF_001194135.2 Octopus bimaculoides
AGAATAATCAACTTTAATTATGATATATAAAATATTTACTCTGCTTCATGTATCGAGCACTCGTTTCTTTTTTAGAAACATTATTACCTCCGTCTTCGATAAGGCGGAGGTATTGTTTTCAGTCGTGTTTGTTTGTCCGTGGACAAGATATCTCAAGAACCGCTAGATGGATTCGGGTGAAGCTTTCAGGGATGTTTGGCCTCGTGCACTGGCACGAACTGATTAGATTTTGGGATCTATCCGGTACCGGACAAGGATTCTGGATTTTTTTTTTTTTTTTTTTTTTGCTTAAATTTTGAGAGCGGTCGGGTTCATTTTTAGTATTCTCTTTTGTGAGAGCAGTCGAGTTTATTTCAGATATTCTCATTTTTTAAAAATCAACTCTGGCTAATCCCTGGTAGGCCGTTTGTGTTACCTTGGCGGAGGTTTGCACTCTCTAAGTGCTCTTGCTCTCATTGTAATACGGCTTGAAATTATAATAAATAGCGAATGAAGACATTCTTCTTGTTGATATTTGTTCTGCGACGAGTTACAGGTACTCCCTTGTCACTCTCACTGCCATAAATGCAATAGACTAGTGATTAGTCCGCTGCAAAGCTGAAACCAAGCAGGTTATTATCGACATATTGCACATATTGCAATATAAAATATATAAATAACAGCAACAAAAAGGTCTTCTTCGATCAGTAATCTCAGTCCTGCTTTGCAATTTATAGTCCTATCTTCAATAGTCCTCACTTTCGATCAATAGTCATACCTTTCGATGAGTGCTCATACCTTTCAGCAAGGTTTAACTCCCCTTGCCTTTCGACCAGTAGTCGGGACAAACAAGCTACTCCTACCTTACTTGATAATCGTTGATCCTCAAAACTACCATAGATGACTTGATTTCGCTTCAGTAACATAACATATTTATGCTCAAGGCGTTCCCAACTGCGTCCACTTAGTATGAGAGCGTGTGTGTGTATTCGTGCGCTTGTGTGTGTGTGTGTGTGTGCGTGTATTCGACCATTAACGGTTGCGCAATAAATCTCGAGAGACCTTTTCAATAAGTAGTAATGGCTTCTATAGATTTTTTTTTTTCAATTGAGCGTGTCTGTAATTTTCAAATGACAATGTGGGTTTGTGCTGTTTTATGCTGTTCCGTGTGCTTTTTTTTTCTCTGCCTTGTGACTGCATGGGATTCGTGAGTGATGTGTGGACCTGACTTCAGTTTCTTGTTCAGCAACATCCATTAGTATATGCGTATTTCATTCAACGATACATTACTTAAAATTCGACCAGCCCCTAATGGCACATATATATTTCATTCAACGACACCTTATATAAAATCAACCAACACTCACTGGTATAGATAGATAGATAGATAGGGTGATAAATTGAATATTAATTCAATTTAGAACCTAGCATATAAAAAATCTGAAAATTCAGAAAATTCACAATTTTATATATGTGTTTGTGTGTGAGTGTGTGTGTGTGTGTGTGTGTGTGTGTGTGTGTGTG
>NC_068992.1:17292351-17295017 GCF_001194135.2 Octopus bimaculoides
TATATATATACATACATATATATGTATGTATGTACGTATGTTCATTCGACTAAAAATGCAGTCGACTCATTCGACTGCAGCATGGCCGCAGTCTAATAACTGAAATAAGTAAAAGATACACTATGCTTGTAAAGTAAAACCGTGACTGTTGCGGTTAGGATGCTTTTGATCATAAGTTACCTTGACCAGGGCTGACCTGGGGCTAAACAACAAGAACAAGAAAACAACAACAACAACAACATCTCTAATAGCAACATCTCTAATAACAAACTAACGAAGAAGCTTCTACATGATCAGGCAAAGTGCTAGAAATAACAGTCAAATCATCCTACCATTGAGTAATGTAGTTCTAATTATACTATGGTTGATCAACAACAACGATTATCAAAAATTGAATTCTTATGGTTGGAAGGTTTTTGATTATAGATCAGTTTGATCAGAGCCTCCTGCAGCTAAACAGCACTAACAGTAACATCAAAAAGGACGATAACGACAACAACAGCAACAATAACAACAACAACAGTAACGTGAAGTTGCTCAGCACATATTTACAGTTAACAAGACAAATACCACAATTATTACGGCTGTAGGCTGTTGCAGCGATAAGAGAATGGATACAAGGGAAACAACTCCAGTCTTAGCTGCTCGGCTATTTACGTATGCAGCTCTCCAGCAGCGAAAAGAAGGTTTAAAAGGTGCTTAGAATTGACCGTGGGAGCCATTTTGAATCAAGACTAAGGAGTAAAAAAGAGTTACGTTGAAACCCCACAATTCAGCTCATGGATTTAAACAAGCGGTTCTCAACGCGACTTCCGAGGCCGCATGCGGCCCTCAAGCATCCTTGAGGCGGACCTCGATGGTCTTCTCTCTATTCTTATTTTTTCTTACTTCTTTCAGTCATTTGACTACGACCATGCTGGGGCATCGCCTTAAAGGGTTTTAGTCGAAGAAATCGACCCCAGGAGTTATTCTTTGTAAGCCTAGTACTTATTCTTATTTCTTTATTGCCCACAAGGGGCTAAACATAGAGGGGACAAACAAGGACAGACAAAGGGATTAAGTCGATTACACCAACCCCACTGTGTAACTGGTACTTAATTTATCGACCCCGAAAGGATGAAAGGCAAAGTCGACCTCGGCGGAATTTGAACTCAGAACGTAACAGCCGACGAAATACTGCTAAGCATATCGCCCGGCGTGCTAACGTTTCTGCCAGCTCGCCGCCTTTACTTATTCTATCGCCTAGTACTTATTCTATCAATCTTATTTACCGAACCGCTGAGACATAGGGACATAAGCACACCAGCGTCGGTTGTCATGCGATGGCGAGGGGAGGGACAAACACACACACACACACACACACAACGGGCGTCTACCAAATTCACTCACAAAGCTTTAGGTCAGCCCGAGTTTATAGTAGAAGACACTTGCCCAATGTCCTACGCAGTGGGACTGAACCTGGAACCATGTGGTTGGGAAGCAAATTTCTTACCACACAGCCACGCCAGCGCCAATAAATATAATTTTTTTTAATTGTGTTATGTCTTTTTTTGTGTGTGTGTGTGTGTGTGTGGCTCCCTAAAAAAGTTCAGGTTTGGATCTGGCCCAGATATTAAAAGGGTTGAGATCGAGTAATTTAAACCCATTGAAGAATACAGCACAGGCCATATATCCATGTGGGTAATCCCCTTCTTCGTTGGACAGATTACAACCGATGGGATTCTACCGACTCATCTAACACTGAATCCGCAGAAACATGAAGGCGTCAGCTAAGTATTCTCAATTGAGAATAAATCGATCAGATACATTATCAGCACGATGGGCATTTTTCTCTTACGTCAGAATAAACACAGTGTTAACGATTGGAAAAAAAAAGACTAAAATGAAACGGCATTGTAATATTCGAAAGAAAACACCATTCACATGACGATGATGACGGCGACTGCCACCGATGACGCCACCACCAAAGGAGAAAAACAGACCCCCAGTAATATCAACAACAATAAGTAGTAATAAATCGTTTTAACGAAAACAGCAACAACGATGATACGGTTGCTGGTGATTTACTATTCATGTAAGTTTATCCCGGATGACTTAATTAATTTATGGAATTATTCTGTGAGAAAGGATTAAATATACTTAAGTCTTTAACTGAATTACATATACACCCAACTGGGTGCAGCTTCAGTTTTAAATAAAGTGTCGTTAAATGAAATACACACATAAGTACATACATACATACATACATACATACATACATACATATATAGAAATATTAATATTTCTAAATCTCTCTAAAGGAGACTGCGGCAGCGGTACTGGATATTAATAATTATCACCAAGCCAACATGGCAGTCCCAAAAATAGGACAAATGCTGCCGTTGATTAGCTCCAAGAGGCCATCGCCTCTAGCTAGCTATGTGACACAAGAACTTGTGTCCATTATAACTTTGGAACAGGGGAAGTCAGCCGCCGCTTCCCCTTGTTGGTCTGGCATCTACAGACTAGTTTCGGGGTATTGCCCTTTATCAATGTGGAGCAGTAGCGACGCCTGCTGGGTTCGGCTATTCTACATTGATAAGAGGCAATACCTCAAAACTAGTATGTAGATGCCAGACCAGCAAGGGGAAGCGGCAGCTGACCTCCCCTGTTCGAAGGTTTTAATG
>NC_068992.1:17295987-17296711 GCF_001194135.2 Octopus bimaculoides
ATATATATATATATATATATATATATACGACGGGCTTCTTTCAGTTTCCGTCTACCAAATCCACTCACAAGGCTTTGGTGGGCCCGAGGCTATAGTTGAAGACACTTGCCCGAAGTGCCACGCAGTGGGACTGAACCCGGAACCATGTGGTTGGTATGCAAGCTACTTACCACACAGCCACTCAAATACAGTGTACATTTAAACACATAAGAGGTTTCATCGGAACTTAGCTGTACTTTCTAGCGTGCAAGGAATCCTATGATGGATACCACTTATGTGTTTAAATGTACACTGTATTTATATGAATAATATATAGTCTATGGACTAAATTTTTACACGCTAGGCCACTCTGGTAATAGAAATTTCTAACATTTCTTATTACCCTTGATACTATTAATTATACATACATATATATATGTATATGTGTGTGTGTGTGTGTGTGTGTGTGTGTGTGTGTGTGTGTGTGTGTATGTATGTATGTATGTATGTATGTTTGTATGCATATATATATGTACACATAGATGTATACACACACATAACACACGCGCACACACAATATATATACATACACACGTACATATATACATATACATATACATATACACACATATATAGATACATACACACACACACACACCAGTGGCTGTTGGTTGATTTTATATAATGTCATTAAATCAAGAATATACATACATGTATATATATATATATATATATATATATATAT
>NC_068992.1:17301394-17302560 GCF_001194135.2 Octopus bimaculoides
GTACTTATTCTATCGATCTTTTGCCGAATCGCTAAATTACAGGGAGGCAAACACACCAACTCCGGTTGTCAAGAGATAATGGAGTGACAAATATAGACACAAAGACACCCACATAGATACACACACACACACACACACACATACACACACACACACGCGCGCGCGCGCGCGCGCACACACACACATACACACATAGAACGGGCTTCTTTCTGTTTCTGTCTACCAAATCCACTCACAAGGCTTTGGTCGGTTGGAGGTTATAATAGAAGACGCTTGCCCAAGGTGCTACGCAATGGGACTGAACCCGGAAGCTTGTGGTTTGGAAGCAAACTTCTTACCACACAGCTACGCCTCCCCCTATATATACGTGTGTGTGTGTTTGTCCCCTCCACCACCATCACTTGACAACCGGTATCGGTTTGTTTACATGCTCGTAACTTAACGGTTAGGCAATAGAGACTCATAGTGAATTTGTCTATCAATTGGTACTGAATCACACCAATCGATAAATTGTCAATGAAAGGATACGAGCTACTGACCTCTCAGTAAGAAGGATACAAACCACGGCTGATTGTTCAGTATCTTATCGACCAAATCATGTGCTTTATTGGGCACCCATTCTAGTAAGACAATGATGCAATAACAAAGAAGCTATAAAAGCGTGGTCATATTTACTAATAGAATACATTAAAAATCTTTATAATGCAATATTTATACTCCCTTGTTACTTTTAACATGCCTTTTGTGCCACGTGACACTCTGTTCAATATACAGATCAATAGATCTATAATTGTTTTTATTTTAGTCATGGGATCTTATAATTATAGTCAGTTCTCTTTTGGAGGAGTTTTGTTTTTTTTTTGCTTTTTACTGTCTTCGATGCTTGATGTACACATATGAATATATATGTTATATCCTTACGCCTCCAATATCGGTTGATATTGTCGACGATAGAATACACTGTCACAAGTGTTATAACAGTACAAAACAGCGGTAGTAACAGACACCTACCCAACAATCAATATTTCCAAAACACTAACTCGAACTTTAAACTACATCTGGACTTCGAAGACCAAACACCAAACAGCCGACGACGTCAGACCGTTACTACTTATATGTAAGGTGTTGTACTGTCGCGACAACAATATGTATATATATATATATAT
>NC_068992.1:17302790-17308646 GCF_001194135.2 Octopus bimaculoides
AAGGTATTTGAGGACATACCTTTTTGGGGGTCATTGCTGCATTTTTTGCTAACTCTGTATAATCTTTGTTTCAGAAAATAATAATGGCAGATCCTCAGCTTGCTCAAGAAATGAAGAGGCATGCTGTTATTGTGGTTATAAAGGTTAAGCACAGCGATTTAGAAATATCTCGTTTTTAACAGTTGCCTAATCTTTCGTCTACGAAGTTTGTAAGGAAGATGGAAACGTATCACAAGTATCAAGGCATAAAAAAGCATTCTAAACACTCTAAAATCCTCAAAACACCTGAATTTATCCAACAAGTTCAACAGACCATTGATTACAATCCCAGAAAGTCCATGAGGTCAATTGCAAATGATCTCCATATGTCAGGAAGGATATATTTAGTTTTTCTTCCCACGCCTTGTGAGTTCATTTTTATGGATGATACGTTTTAAACTCGTTGTGTATACGTTTCGAGCCTAAGTTTGAGGTGCTCTTTCCGCATACGCTTTATGGTATCGGATAGGCTAATCTCTATCCCTACTTCCAATTAAATAAGCTTAGGTGTTATTCTTAAATTTTACCTCATTTGTCATATTTTTTTCCGTTGTTGTTTAGTTTTCATTATGGAGGCTGCTAAAGGTGGCAAGTCGGCAGAATCGCTAGCACACCAAACAAAATGCTTTACAGCAATTCGTCCGTCCTTAAGCTCTGAATTAAAATTCCACTGAGGTCGACTTTACTTCTCATCCTTTCGTGATCGATAAAATATGTACCAGTCAAGCATGGGGACGATGAAATCGACTAGCTCCCTCTCCAAAACTTATATACAGGGTTGGGGTAACTTTTTAATGTGGCAGGCAAGAATTTCCAAAGCCAAAAGGGGTTCGCGGACGGATCACGGTTTCTAACTCTTATATCTGTGTAAATCTTGTATATATCTGTGTATAATTTGATATACATTAATAAAGATAAGTTTAACACATTAAATTAACGTGTAACATCTTCATTAACGCCACCACTGACTTTAGGACATTTATATTACTTTTGAAGTATTCTATATTTTTCAGCTAGAGTGTAGTTGGGTCTCAAGGGGATGCTACAAACTTAGCAATATGTGTTTTATAGTAAAAACAAAATTTCCATTCAAATGGCAATTACCAGACGATTTTCTGTTTGAGTGTAACCGCCTGTACATTTGTTTTGGGATTTTCTCATATGATGCAGTAATTACACCCCATCCCGCCGCCAATAGTTTTCGGGTTTCCATCCATGCAATGTCACTCATATTCCTAGGCCTAGGATCAACTAAAGTGTAAAATAGAAGACATTTTACTTAAACGCAGCGTATAGACACATAATCTATCGATAATGTTATTTTGCTAAGATATGACTTAAATCACCCTACAGCGTGCCTATTTTCTATTGAAAAGAAAATGCATATGATCGCTCTAGTACCCAAAGTCCTAGGCAACGAAGAACAACAGATTTTCTACAGAGCTGCGGATCCTAATGCACAAGTATATGTGCGTGTGTATGAGCATGTATATGTATTTGCATCTATATATGTGCTTATATATGTATCACTTAATTTAAAATATTAATTTCACAATGAATTGCCTTACGAATAATATATGAATGATGTATCTATTGAAGATCATATCTTCGATTTCGTTCCATTGTTAAGAGTTATATACGTAAACCAACCAGAAAAATTATTATAGATTGTAACTGGCTAAATTCATTTACTTAACTAGCAGAAAGACCGCGCTCCCGGCATTTTTCTGTTAGTCGCTAAGTGATTATTACTCACTTGATTCCTAATTTCAGCAATTTTTTGATATGTTACGTTTGATTTTCCTGTGTAGCCTTTATTCGTATCATAGTACTCACTCGCTCAGTAAAAAAGGAAAACATTTAAAATAATACCAAGCACTGAAAAACAGCTTGGATGGTATACTCATAAAAAGTGAGTCTCGAGGTCAGCGTGAGGAACATGTTAAAAAGGTATTTGAAAGAATAAAAGAGTATGGATTTAAACTTAGCGAGAGGAAATGCGAATTATACACGCCAGAAATAAACTATCTAGGTCAAGTTATCAATAAAAATGGTCGCAGGTCAGGAATCGCGAGAATAAAAGCACTGATGAGGAGTTATGTCTACTGGACGAATAGGGATCAGTATATTGAAACATTGGTGAAAGCCTGCAGTGGTTGTGCCCTGGCAGCAAAAGCACCACCTATAAAAATTCAGCCTTGGCCCAAGACTGACATAACTTAGTGCAGATTACGCATAGACTTCGCAGGACCGTTAAATGGAGGGCATTATCTGATAGTTGTGGACAGTTACAGGAAATGGTCAAAAATATGCCAATGCAGGAAGCCAACCTCCAAAGTAACTATGGAATTTCTGGACGAATTTTTTGCGCGATATGGCGTCCTAGACACTATTGTGTCTGATAACGGAACACAGTGCACGTCGAAGGAATTTTAGAAATTTTGCAAAATGCATATTACTACTCCACTATACTATCCGAGATCAAACGAACTAGTGGAAGGTCTTGTAGACACATTTAAGAGGGCGCTGAAAAAATCTAGGAATGATGTAATTTTAAAGTGTCTACCGAATAACGCCTAACCCCAATATCACTTCAGGTATGTCGCGGGGTGAACTAATGATCGCCAGGAAAGCCAGATCTGTGTTTGATAAATTACTACCGAGAAGAAAAGAAAAAAATGGAGAGAAACACCGAAAATAAGATGAAATACTTCAAAATAGGTGACAAGGTTTTTTTTAAATATACAGAAATGGAAGGGAAAGTTGGGGAGAAGGTATAATAAGTAAACGTTTAGGAAAAATAACGTACATAGTAAAAGGTCATATGTGGGAACACAAAAGACATTTAAACCAACTGAAAAAAAATGGTTTACGGAAGAAAGAATAAAACATGAAGAACCAATGGAATTTCTTTATGACATTTTATGACGTCCCGGTACCTCAAGGAATAGTTGAACCAACGAGTACATCGACTAGGAAAAGAAAACAAACAGAACTTTTGCAAGTAGAGCCAAAACGAAAAAATATTCCAATTTCTTCCCGGAGAATTAAGTAAACAAAAAAAAATGGGGAGAGGTGGTAATAAATATACAATAAATAAAAGAAAAATATTGACTTCCAAGGAAAGTCAAGCTCAAAAAGGGGTGATGTTGTGGTAAAATCCTGACACCCCTGTGGGATAGCAAGTGAACTTCCTAAACCTCATAAAGGCGCATGCGTACTGATAGTGTGAGGGACAGTTTGGTGTGTGCAATCACATTTGTGAGGGCAGTTATAGAAGTTGTTGAGAAGAGATATAAGTTTGTTACGTGTTTGTTACTGATTTAGTTTTTGTAGTGGTATAAAACTGTTACAGTGTAGTCTATATCCAAACACAAGAATATAAGAAGTTAGGATTATGTAACTTTTACTAAAAGGAAGTGATTATTAAAATCTATACTGTCAAGAAAATTCTTATAAATTCCAATTGTAATATTTTTTTTATATCAAGACGTGGTTTTCAAAATTCTTCTATTACTGAAGATTTCAACTTAAAATTTTATCCAGAACCACATCGCAAACTTACAGCGAAATAGTGTTTTCCAAACATTTCTATTAATACTCGGCATAACTACAGAAGTATAACCCCACCCGATTTTCTTTGCTTATAACTTTCTGGAAAATGTATATATTTGTAAGGAAATTTTTTACAAATAAGTTTCAGATGGTGCAAATTACGATCATATCAGAATGTAATGTGAAAAAAAATTCGTTAGGGCAGATATTTCATGCATCTCGACGTTGTTTCGTCATAAGCTTTAATGATGTAGATTAGAGTTATGTTGATAAAAAATAATGTAGAGGTCTATTTCACCAATTCCTCGAGTACTCAACTAGTACTTATTTTATCTGGCCCGAAAGAATAAAAGGCAAAGTCGACCCCGGTGGAGTTTGAACTCAGAACGGACGAAATTCCAGCTCGTCGCGTTACACTAGCTCTAATTGTAGAATGATAGCGATGATTTTCAACTCAATAAACTTATTTACTTTCTAAAACTAATATGTCCTTATTTATTACGTTAATGATTTCATATATACAAATATGTAAATATTTGCATGTATCGACTGAAAAACTGTTATGTGCTGCATACAAATGGAGAGAAATTTTTTAATCAGCATGAGAAATTAGTCATTAAAAGTTGGTTTGCATTCATGAGTATAATACATTTAATTTTGCTGACTAATGTTAGAGATTACATATTTCATTCATTATTTTATCGGAGTATTAATCTCTCTCTCTCTCTCTCTCTCTCTCTCTCTCTCTCTCTCTCTCTCTCTCTCTCTCTCTCTCTCTCTCTCTCTCTCTCTCTCTCTCTCTCTCCTTTGTACAAGTTCAACCTCTACGTGGTCATTTAGTATGCTAGAAATAACAGGAATTTCGTGGGTTTCAAAAGCTTCTTTTCTTTTTTACCTAATTGAAATTAAATCATTAAAACGAATGACCGAAACAAAATCGAGATGCGTGAAATATCCACCAGGACAGTCTTAAAGCGTGGACATACTGGGCAGTGGCCCAGGGGCCTCACGTATCTAGAGGCCCAATTCTGACCTATGAATGTTGTAGCTTGCTGCCAATAAATAAACAATTTAGGGCCCAGTTATTTTATTTGCCCAGGGAGCTACAATGCTGCTAAGGCGGCTCTGATATCCGTCCTCTCTCATTCTTTTTTATGCATTAAATCCGATATAATTATAATACTCTCTTTAACTCTTTTACTTGTTTCAGTCATTTGACTGTGGCCATGCTGGAGCACCGCCTTTTTTAGTCGAGCTAATCGACCCCAGGACTTATTCTTTGGAAGCCTAGTACTTATTCTATCGGTCTGTTTTGCCGAACCGCTAAGTTACGGGGACGTAAACACACCAGCATCGGTTGTCAAGCGATGTTGGGGGGACAAACACAGACACATACATACACACACACACACACACATACATACATACATACATTTATATATATATATATACATATATACGACGGGCTTCTTTCAGTTTCCGTCTACCAAATCCACTCACAAGGCTTTGGTCGGCCCGAGGCTATAGTAGAAGACACTTTCCCAGTCCCACGGCCATACAGTGGGACTGAACGCGGAACCATGTGGTTGGAAAACAAGTTACTTACCACACAGTCACTCCTAATCTAAACTATCAGAAAGTCATGTGAGGAAATTTCATTAAAAAATATTCATTTTGTAGAAAGTTTTGAGGAAACAAAGTCGGTGAAGGAGGTCGTACTTTCTTTTGGAGGAAATGTGTATTGATAAACCGATAAAGGATATAATGGAAAATATAACATTACGTTGCAAAAAATCGCAAAAATTGAGAATTAAAGGAGTAAATATCATTTAACGATTAACAGTAATAATATATACATGCACATACATACAAATATATGCACATGTCTACGTATCTGGATGTCTGTGCGTATGTGGAGGCGCAATGGCCCAGTGGTTAGGGCAGCGGACTCGCGGTCAGAGGATCACGGTTCCGATTCCCAGACCGGGGGTTGTGTGTGTTTATTGAGCGAAAACACCTAAAGCTCCACGAGACTCCGGCAGGGGAGGGTGAATTGGTGACCCCTGTTGTACTCTTTCGCCCCAACTTTCTCTCATTCTTTCTTCCTGTTTCTTGAGTAACGCTGCGATGGACTGGCGTCCCGTCCAGCTGGGGGCGGGGACATATACGCCATAGAAACCGGGAAACCAGGCCCATGAGCCTGGCTAGGCTTGAAAAGGGCGCATAAATAAATAAATAAATGTTTGTATAGGCAAGAGAGAG
>NC_068992.1:17308918-17310372 GCF_001194135.2 Octopus bimaculoides
TATATATATATATATGTATGTATGTATGTATGTATGTATGTCTGTATGTGTGTATGGATCATAATTTTATTCATATACGGTGAAATAGAAAAAATGGATTACATTTGTAGTTGTTGTTAAGATCACTGCTGTTGTTGTTGCTGTTGATTGCAATCAATGCTGTTGGTATTTGCCACTACGACTGCTGCTGCTGCTGCAGCAGCAGTTGAGACTGTTATTCTCGTTGTTGCTGCTGCTTCTGCTGCTGCTGTGGTCAACCGTTGATATATTATTGTCTTCTACTTTCACTTTCTATATCGCCAACATTATCATCCGGCATCACCAGCACAGTTGCTGACAACTACAACAACAACACAGTTCTAAAAGGCATCGGATATCAAATTGAACTGGACAGTAAAGAAAACAGCAATAGAAAAATTAACTTTTAACGTAAGTAACTTATTAAGTGTAATTATTTGGTGTTTAGAAGATGTGTTCTTGTGGTCTTGCACTCTTATCTAAATAATGTTCCGACGTCTGTCGAAAATGTTCGATGTTTTATTGAGAATGTATTCCACGTGTGAAGCGTTTTGAGATGCGTGTGTGTGTGTGTGTGTGCGTCTATGCATCAGTATCTGTATGTGTGGCATACATACACACATACACACATACATACATATATGCATACATATATACACACATGCATGCATTCATGCATGCATTCATGCACGCATGCATTCATGCATGCATATACAAAGAAAGAAAGAAAGAAAGAAAGGAAGAAAGAAAGGAAGAAAGAAAGAAAGAAAGAAAGAAAGAAAAAACGAATGAAATAGAGAAAGGAAAAAAGAGAAAGAAAGAGCAAAGGAAGATGAGAGACTAAATCGGTTTGGCGGGAAACTTGTATCATTTTGCCGATTAAAGATAATATAAGGCTGTATATGCATGCACGTATGTATGTATGTATGTATGTATGTATGTATATGTGTGAGTGTAAGCGTGTATACGTGTGTATGTATGTTTTTTGGGTGTATATATATTATTTTTAATTGGCAGAAAGATTCAAAAGTGACTCAAGGAACAACAGTTTCGTCCGTGAGTCCTAAATTGATTATTGATTTACTAAACCTGTTCTACATCCCTTAATTGATTCTAGTAAATCTATTTAAATATATATGTATATATATGTGTGTATGTATGTATTTACGTATGCATGTATATGTGCGTGCGAGTGTGTGTGTGTGTGTGTGTGTGTGTGTACACAATAATGACTATATAATACCATGTCATAATGATAATACATATAATCCAATTAAAGCGACGTTTATCTAAACAATTGACTGAAAAATGATGAGCTAACTGCAGTTAGGATCGAACCCACAAATCAATGTTATCATGGCTCTTTGCGCATGTGATTCAACCAGAACACTCACCCATATGGGTTCGGTTCTATATATATATATATATATATATAT
>NC_068992.1:17311197-17313899 GCF_001194135.2 Octopus bimaculoides
GTGTGTGTGTGTGTGTGTGTGTGTGTGTGAGTGTGTGTGCGTGTGTGTGTTTATGTACCTATTAATGTTCGTTTTTCTGATAAGTTATATGAAAAAAAAAAACAATTTAACATTAAACTCAAGAATTACTCAATACTTTTTAGTAGAATACATGTTTGTTGGACTTTATACGTGGGATGATAGTAACTTCGAAGTTTCGGCCAGCTAACCTTCCTCGGGCTATATATATATATGCACGTCTATAAAACGCTTAGATTTACGGCGTTTCTTCAGACCCTAGGCCTATGGCCTCTCTTTCTAAAGAAAACGATATGACAAAGGAGTAAACAATTATCTTATTAACTTCATTGGCTTACAGCTGTTTCCGCTATATGATGCAGTGAACTCATGGTTGATTGCCTCAGTAAACACCTCATGGCTTCATCATAGCCTCAAGTATGATGCGAAATTTATTTGGGAAAAATATCTACATTTATGCTTATATACAGAAAAAACATTACCAATGAGAAAAAGTGTATATGGGGAATGGAATGCTGGAGTTCCTCCCGTAATTATAGTGTGCATAAGGATTGGTAAACTCAGGTGTCGAGAAACAGTAATTAGATCTATCAGTAAAAATGTGTACACATACACACATGAAAATATACCCAGACACACACATATATCTACATACATATACGTGCACAGTGGAGACGCAATGGCCCAGTGGTTAGGGCAGCGGACTCGCGGTCATAGGATCGCGGTTTCGATTCCCAGACCGGGCGTTGTGAGTGTTTATTGAGCGAAAACACCTAAAGCTCCACGAGGCTCCGGCAGGGGATGGTGGCGAACCCTGCTGTACTCTTCCTCCACAACTTTCTCTCACTCTTACTTCCTGTTTCTGTTGTACCTGTAATTCAAAGGGCCAGCCTTGTCACACTGTGTCACGCTGAATATCCCCGAGAACTACGTTAAGAGTACACGCGTCTGTGGAGTGCTCAGCCACTTGCACGTTAATTTCACGAGCAGGCTGTTCCGTTGATCGGATCAACTGGAACCCTCGACGTCGTAAACGACGGAGTGCCAACAGCATACATACACACAGACATGATCGCAAATATACATGCACCTGGGACCACCACCACCACCATCACATGTTTTTGTCTAGCTTTTGAGTCTAGCTTTTGAGACCTTTCACCCGGTTTTCTCACTCAGCCATATTATTTTCAAATTTTGGCACACGGCCAACAATTTCGGGTTGCAGGGATAAATCGATTACATCGACCCCAATTCTCATCTGGTTCTCATTTTCTCGACCTCGAAAGGATGAAATGCAAAGTCGAACCCGGCGGAATTTGAACTCAGAACGTAAAGACATACGAAATGCTGCCAAGCATTTTGCCCAGCGTGTCACCTTATTGCACTCGGCCATATTACCCTTGCTTTTCCTCTGACTCAGATAAATTCGAGCGAGCGAAGTCCCTCAATAATCACGCAGCAATCATACTTGGCTTAGATTAGCATCATCTCATCTTTCACATTATCAGAAACATCAGACGCGTTTCGTTTCTTTCGGTAATTATTCTAATTAGAATTTAGCGTAATCATTAACCTAGAGAATCCTACAGTTTTCTAGTAATCTTAATTGTGTTAGTAATTCTCCAGCTAATTCTGCTGCTCTATGCTTGTGATGTTATTATAAGTCTTTTTTGTTCATTCATTGTGCAACTTTATCGTATTATTTCTTTATCTGTTATCTTCAGTTTGTTTCAGTCACTGGACTGCGTCCATGCTACTGCATTGCCTTGAAAGGATTTAGACGAATAATTTGGCCCCAGTACTTATGGTCTGCATTTGTTTTGTTTTGTTTGGGGGGTGGGGGTGGGGGGTCTTTTTGTGTTTTTTTGTTGTTGTTTTTTTTAAGTTTCATAATCATCCTATCAGTCACTTTTACCGAACCGCAAATTTACGGTGACGGAAACAAACCAACACCGGTTGTCAAACGGTGGCGAGGGCAATCACATTCATAATGACACACACATATACCACGGAGTTCCACATAGTTTCCTCTCTACAAAATTCACTCACAAGGCAGTGGTCGGCCAAGGACTATTAAATAACAGACACTTGCCCAAGTAGTCGCCATGGACCGGTGTAAAAATCTCAAGTTACCCCCATTTCAAGCAACCACCCGGTAATCTGAAATCGATTTCAAATTACCAGGGCGGGGGGTAACCTGAAACCGATTTCAAATTATCCCACGCTCTTCACATTACCCCCTCAATGATTTTGCTAAACTAATAAATTCTAAGACTTACTGCTCCTCTTATTTTTATAACATTAAATCCGATTGTAAACTTATCTTAAAATATGTAAATAAAACAAAAATATTAGATTTTTTTAAACGCTTTTATGATGCGCTGAGAAATAAAACATGTCGAATATCAGAGACTCTGTGTTGGCATTTTTTTTTTAAATAAGACTTTTTTTTTTTTTTATGAGAAAGAGATTTGGATTAGAGCACTTTTTTTCGAGAGATATGTAACAGATAGATGTTGTCAATAGTGGACTGAGTTGAGTTGACAGAATGTAATGATAACAGATTGATTTGAAGAACGATATGTGTTTCATATACAAACCGAAATTTATTTATACACTTTAATTTAGTAAAGAAATGTATTTATAGACATTAAAACATCACTGCAGTTTTTATTTTTTTATTA
>NC_068992.1:17314253-17317392 GCF_001194135.2 Octopus bimaculoides
CGTTGTGAGTGTTTATTGAGCGAAAACACCTAAAGCTCCACGAGGCTCCGGCAGGGGATGGTGGCGAACCCTGCTGTACTCTTTTACCACAACTTTCTCTCACTCTTTCTTCCTGTTTCTGTTGTGCCTGTAATTCAAAGGGTCAACCTTGTCACACTGTGTCACGCTGAATATCCCCGAGAACTACGTTAAGGGTATACGTGTCTGTGGAGTGCTCAGCCACTTGCACGTTAATTTCACGAGCAGGCTGTTCAGTTGATCGGATCGACTGGAACCCTCGACGTCATAAGCGACGGAGTGCCAACAACAACAACATTGTTATTTGATAATCAGTAGGTATTTTTGCCACAAACTTCTGCAACAGTATAAGGGCCTGTGCGACGTTCCATAAAATGTCCTCTCTTTCTTTCCTCTTGAATTAGGTTTTTGAGCAGAACTTTTATTCCCAATACTGAACTGCTGTTGCCCATGTTTTCTATCGCATTGTTCTTTTTGAACGGACTGAGCTAGTCTAGTATACTAAAAGTAGCCATTCTGGATATGCTTCTTCCAAATTTCTTCAGCTTAAGTAACTAAGTGAAAACGCCAACTAAATGAAAGCTCTGACTTCGCGTCCACGGTGACGAACATTTGGAGAAGTATTTTAGGTGGGGGTGTAATCTGAAATCGTAGGGGGTAACTTGAAATCATTTTCAAACTACTCCCGGGGATAATTTGAAAGCGATTTCAAGTTATCGGGGGTGGGGATGTAATCTGAATGGGAGGTAATCTGAAATCGCCATACCGGAACTGAACTTGAAACCACGTGGTTACAAAGCGAACTTCTTAACCACATACCCACACCGGCGTCTATGTATTTTGTCACATTATGCTTCCGTACATTCTTTCATAGTAATTGAATTTCTGTTGTTTTATAGCCCTGCTATCATTGTCCCATTTCCAAAATTCCCTTCATTAATTATTTTGCTGCTGTTCCCAAAATCGTGACAAGAATTACTTTCAGATTTATGTCAACGAACCGTTTTCGCAGTTCCCAGATAATTCCTGTTATTTTGCTTGTATTGTGATTATTATATCATATAATAACATTTCATGCAATATCCGTTCTCTAATGCAATTATATCTGTTTGCCATAATTCTGTTATTTGTATTCAATCGGTGCAAGCAAATCCCTCAGGGTTTCACATCAGTCATTTCTAATAGTTTCTGACTGAATTCAGATTTCGATTAACTTTGAAGTGCATATATGTTTCTCTACTTTTACAGAATGAAGGCGCGTAGCCAAGTGGTTAAGGTATTCGACTCTGATCATAGTGTCGTAGGTTCAGTTTCTGGACTGGGCAGTGCGTTGTTCCTTGAGCAAGGTACTTTATTTCATTTCACTTGAGTCTATTCAGCTGAAATGAGTACCTGCCGGTGCTGGTATGACTCTTTCTCACATCTCCGAGGCTCAAGCGAAAAAACACTAAGAAGGAATGTATATTTGCTTGTGTTTATTGATTATCTTCAAAAGGGCCACACCGTCAATGGAGAGTATTATGCCAACTTGCTGAGGCAGTTGCGAAAGGCTATCAAGACCAAACGCCCAGGAAAACTGGCGAAAGGAGTTTTGTTTCATCAGGGTAATATTCCAGCACGTAAGTCTTTGCTTTCAATAGATGCTATGCGTGACTGTGGCTTTGAATTGGTTGACCACCCTCTATCAAATGGTTGACCACCCTCCCTATTTTCCTCATTTGATCGTAGTGATGAGGACGTCATATTGTAGTGATGAGGATGAAAGCTTTTTCAACAATGGGACCCAAGGACGGCGACACTGATGAAAGAAGAGTCTGGACCGCATATGAGAGTATCTTGGTCAGTCTGTAACCTTTTCAGCCGACCCTCGTTGACTCCTAACTAAAACAAGTAGCGGAAGTACGGCGCATGTTATCAGGCTATACTCGCTTGCGAGTGAGGACCATCTATACTTGTACTCTTTCCTACTGTACTCTTTAATATCCTTAATGCACCCTTTTAAAGCCTAGCCAGGCTCATGGGCCCGGTTTCCCGGTTTCAATGGCGTATGTCTTCCCCAGCTGGACGGGACGCCAGTCCATCGCAGCGTTACTCATTTTTAGCCAGCTGAGTGGACTGAAGCAACGTAAAATGAAGTGTTTTGCTCAAGAACACAACGCGTCGCCCAGTCCAGGAATCGAAACTCCAATCTTACGATCATGAGCCCAACACTAACCACTAAGCCACGTACCTCCACTATCCCCAGTGTACTCGTATTTAGTACTGAGTTGTCAGATAAATCCTTTTGTTTCCTACCCATCCTTATTTTTGTTAATTCTTTCCAATGTTATTTGAATTAACACGAAAGTTATTTTTGTTCTAGTGTTTTATGAGGATTCTTTTTGTAGCTTTATTCTTCCTCTACAACTTTTGTTTATCGATTCTGAAATCTGAATAAATCTTACCTTTTTCCAGACGTATGACGATGGAGTACTAAGTAGAAAAGAAAAGAAACGAACGAATTTATCGAACAACCCGACACATATCTAGTTTCTCAGATGTTCCCAATAATCTGACAGTAAGATAGAAATCGATTCCTTCAATGGCGAGAATATTTTGCCCGTTTTCAACAAGGATTTTCCAGAGCTTCTTCCATCCACTCCTTAATATTTCCGCTATTATATCATCTTTTCCTGCAGCTTTCATCGCTCGTCATCAGCTTTAAACCATTCTCTATTTCACTGACCAGAATGGGTAGCTCTTCGTTTTTGTTTTGTTTTGTTATTTTAATTCAAGAATAACAAAACTAAGGTTTTTTCATCACTTTTTGTTGGTAGCAAATTGTTAAACTTTTCGCATTTGATTTTGTCTTCGAGCTTGCATTCGCTTTACCGACTTCTTTAAATGTCAATTCCTTACAATTTTTCAATTCATGTTATGCTTTCCCATCTGGCAGTGCTAAAGCCTGACAATTCCTTATTTATGCATGACCTTATATGGAAAATTCGAAATGTAATCACAAGCGTCAGCTATTCCTAATTGCTATTGTTACTAATAGTTCTTTTGCTAGATATCGACTCGTTGTGATACTAATGTTTTGTTGGGTATGTTCATTTTATACACACACACACACACACACACA
>NC_068992.1:17317984-17318922 GCF_001194135.2 Octopus bimaculoides
ATTATATATATATATATATATATATATATATATAATCTTTTATCGGTTACTTGTTTCAGTCATTAGACTGCGGCCATACTGGGGCACCATCTTGAAGAATTTATAGTCGAATGCATCGAACCCAGTACTTTTTTGAAGCCTGGTGGTTATTTATTAATCTCTTTTGTCAAACTGCTAAGTTACGGGGCCATAAACACACTAACACCGATTGTCAAGCGGTGGAGGTGGAGACAAACATAGACACACATACATAGAAACATATATATACATATATATAGATAGATAGATAGAGAGAGAGAGAGAGAGAGAGAGAGAGAGAGAGAGAGAGAGAGAGAGAGAGAGATGTATATATACATATATATATACTATCAAATGACACCCCGTCCATTAGACGGTTTGTATAGGTGAAGAGAGTTAACTTGGACTGTGTTAAGTTGTGGAGATGTTTGGTTAGTGTATGGGGTTGTTACTTTTGGTTAAGGCATTAAAGATTCTTGAGACACTAAAACTGTTAACTGTTTCTTTTAAGTAAGGAAAATTGGTTGGTAGTGAATCGTAACACAGTGAACCTTTTCAAAATTGTCACAAGGCCAATAAAATGAAGGAAAGCTGTTCAGCCCACAATATATGCAACTTCCAGTGGAATCGGACATCATAATTAAACTTAAACTTTTTGTACTTAAACACTTTCTCATTAGGATAAGCACAATGTACAACATGAATTTGCTGATCTTGAGAAAATCTCATCTCTTTTCAGACTCTTGCCTTGGGTTTTCTACAATCGCCCTTGTTTTATACTTGTTTCTGTATTTCTCACGCTCATTCTGTAAAAAATAATTTGAAGGGAGCAGAAATTGAAAGAAGAGAAAGCGAGGTGAACAGGGAAAGAAAGTGACGTCTATATGAAATGGACGTGTGTGTATGTGTTTGTGTGTGTG
>NC_068992.1:17319030-17320510 GCF_001194135.2 Octopus bimaculoides
ATATATATATATATATATATATATATATATATATATATATATATAATCAGACATGTGTGCATGTATGCATGTATGCATGTATGCATATATGTATGCATGTATGCATACATGCATGCATGTATACATAGGTGTATATATTTATATATGTACATGTACGTTTATCTAAGTTTACATTTGTGCGTTTGTGCTCATAGATAATTAGATAGACATGCAGAAAGACAGATAGCTACATAGATAGATAAATAGATAGATAGATAGATAGATAGATAGATAGATAGATAGATAGATAGATAGATAGAAACACATATGTATACACACATACATATACATACATTATACAAACATATGTATATGCATGTATTTGTGCGTGTGTGTGTGTGTGTGTCTACACATCAGACCTGCGTGAAGTGTTTGGTACGTCAGGTAAGGAGGTATGGGGAGGAATTCGATTTCTCCAATATGCTTTTCTTTTTTGTATCGTTTCTATCCTGTTGACTTTCATATGTTTACATAAGATTGATCTATACACGCCTTACTAATAACCATATATATATATATATACACATATGAGAGTAGATTTGATGTATTGACAAACGTGGGTGTGAGGCTGGTGAGAGGCAAAAGATAGCATCAATCGATAGAGTCAAGAGTTTCATAAAATAGATATATATGGACAACTCATATTTAGTCATGGCTTCTTTCTTACATCACGATGCTGCTTTGTTTGTTAACTGTTGTTATTGTTGTTGTGTGGAGGCGCAATGGCCTAGTGGTTAGGGCAGCGGACTCGAGGTCATAGGATCGCGGTTTCGATTCCCAGACCGGGCGTTGTGAGTGTTTATTGAGCGAAAACACCTAAAGCTCCACGTGTCTGTGGAGTGCTCAGCCACTTGCACGTTAATTTCACGAGCAGGCTGTTCCGTTGATTGGATCAACTGGAACCCTCGACGTCGTAAGCGACGGCGTGCCAACAACAATTGTTGTTGTTGTTGTAATTGTTATAGTCGTTGTGAATTCATTCTAACAAATTCATTCTATGACTAGCATGGGTCATAGAATCATGAAGGTGCACTTGTTTTTTAATGTTTTTGAATGTTGTGATTCATGTATTCACCTGATGAAAACGGTTTTTTCTAATGCTGTAATGTCTCCATTAATCAATAACAAATTCGTTGGAAACAGCTGTAGTGGATTGACACATTATCCATCTGTTATTTATTTATTTATTTAATATTCACCTTACTCGGAACCTGTTCCTTGCATAGATCCAAAGTATATAATGGACTGTACATTTAGTATAAATTCAAATTCAAAATGGGTGACGACTAGTATCACACTTGAAATTCAAGGATACCAACGAATTTGAATCAGACTGTTTTGATCCATACATGTAACTCCCAATAAATTGGTTAGTGCCCTTCTTTCGGTAGCCCACCCACTCGTATATATATATATATATATATATATACATCGTATATAT
>NC_068992.1:17320739-17323195 GCF_001194135.2 Octopus bimaculoides
TATCGTTACTTTTCATAAAAAGCCTTTACCTTTTTTTTATATTTCCAATGTGCATTTTCGCTTATTTTTCTTCTTACTTTCCCCTTACATTCCCACGTGTAGTTTCTATTTTGTTTTTGTAACATATTTCTATTATATATATATATAAACAGATGGATAATGTATCACTTCACTACAGCTGTTCCCTACGAATTTTAATTGATTAATGGAGACATTACATAATTAGAAAAAAACATTTTCATCAGGTAAACACATGAATCACAACATTGAAAAACATTCAAACGCCACTGTACCCTCTCTCTTTACATTCTATCACGGTCTGTGTAGGAGAATTACCAACGTAGTTATATAGCAAAAGATTTCCTAGCCTCGCAGCGCCCCCCCCCCCTCCGATTGAACTTTTGCTTAGATGGTTGTATTTTGATTACTCTAAGATACCTTTTATAACTATTTTATACCTATTTTAATTGGCACTAAAACGTGTCTATAATGTAATAGATTGCTTAATCCACTTGCCTCCTACCATATATATTATATTTTATTACATTTAATCTTATTACATTTATTTTATCATACCCATTACTTCTTATCTTATTTCTTTATTGCCCACAAGAGGCCAAACAAGGACAGACAAAGGGATTAAGTCGATTACATCGACCCCAGTGCGTTACTGGTATTTAATTTATCGACCCCGAATGTAATTGATAGTGGCCCGATTTTTTTTATCTTATATACTATTTTATTCTTTTACTTGTATTTGTCATTTGACTGCGGCCTTGCTGGAGCACCGCCTTGAGATGTTTCAGTCGAAGTAATCGATCCCAGTACTCTGATAAATTAAGCCTAGTACTTATTGTATCAGAGGCTTTTGCTGAACTGTCGTAAACACATCAACACCGGTCGTCAAGTGATGGAGAACAAACACAGACACAAGAACTCACACTCATAGACATGTACATATATATATATATATATATACATATACGACAGGTTTCTTTCAGTTTCCGTCTACCAAATCCACTCACGAGGCTTTGGTCGGGCCCGAGGTTATAGTAAAAGACACCTACCTAAGGTGCCACGCAGTGGAACTGAACCCGGAACCATGCGGTTGGGAAGCAAGTTTCTTACCACACAGCCACGCCTCTCTGAAATTTTTATAAATTTTTTTTTAAATATATAATATTTTTATCATATTGCTGTATCATAGTAACAATTCCACATTTCTCGAGTATACCTTCAGGGTATATACTTTGATGCATACCTTATACTTATAAACTAATAATACTAATTTGTATCCATATTTTAGTATGATTAATGCGTGCATTTATATTGATATTTATATTTTTTTTATTCATATCTGATTATTTATAATTTATAGTTAGAAATAGTTTATGTATTATGTACTGATATGCCTTATGTCGTATGCAATATGTATAAATACGTTCTTATATAATGGGTCATCTCATAAATAATGTAGTTTTTCCATTTGCATGAACTAAAAGTCGGAGGGTTACGGGATAAATTACCTGCATCAACTTGCTATAAAAGCAGGTAGTCATTTTACCTTGTACTTATTTTTAGTAGAGTGCAGTTCGATTTTAACAGTTATTTTTTCAAAGCTATAATCGAAGTGACAAAGAAGCATATTCGGCATATTTTGCTTTACGAGTTCAATAAAAGAAATAACGCAATGGAAAGTGCGAGGAATATTAATGCAATATATGGGGATCGGACAATAAGTGTAAGCCAGTGTCAACTGTGGTTCCAGAAATTCCGAACCGGAAACTACATCTTCGGAGATGATCCTCGTCCTGGAAGATCTGTAGAGCTCGAAGAGGAAGTCCGGAAAATCCTGGTGGGAGAAAATTCCATTGTAACTGTTGATGAACTAGCAGAGAAGCTTGGAATTGGTCATTCAACCATTCATCGACACCTGCGTGCCACCAGAAAAGTCAGTAAACTGGGTCAATGGGTTCCTCACAAACTTTCCGAGTCTAATCGCTCGCAGAGAGTGAATGTGTGCTCTTCTTTGCTGTCACGTCTCACGAATGAACCTTTTTTTTTGGATGAATAGTGACTGGTGACGAGAAATGACTTCTCTATAAAAGTGTAAAGCGCCGAAGATAGTGGATAGGAAAAGGAGAAACACCGGCACCCCAGGCTGAAGAAGGTCTTCACCCACGTAAGGTGTTGTTATCTGTTTGGTGGGATATGAAGGGTTTAGTCCACTTTGAGCTTTTAAACCCAAACCAAACGATAACAAAAGAGATATACCGCAAGCAGCTTGAGCGGCGTAAGTTAGCTCTGGAAGTAAAACGACCATCTTAAGTTCAAATTCCACCGAGGTCGACTTTACCTTTCATCCTTTCGTGGTTCATAAAGTAAGTACCAGTTGAACACTGGGGCCGATGTAATTGACAGATCCCCACCTGTCCCAAGCTGCCCTTGTGGCAAAG
>NC_068992.1:17323447-17328685 GCF_001194135.2 Octopus bimaculoides
TATCCTGTTACATTACTTTATTTTAGTGGAGGCGCAATGGCCCAGTGGTTAGGGCAGCGGACTCGTGGTTATAGGATCGCGGTTTCGATTCCCAGACCGGGCGTTGTTAGTGTTTATTGAGCGAAGACACCTAAAGTTCCACGAGGCTCCGGCAGGGGATGGTGGCGAACCCTGCTGTACTCTTTCACCTCAACTTTCTCTCACTATTACGTCCTGTTTCTGTTGTACCTGTATTTCAAAGGGGCCAGCCTTGTCACGCTGTGTCACGCTGAATATCCTCGAAAACTACGTTAAGGGTAGTGTCTGTGGAGTGCTCAGCCACTTGCACGTTAATTTCACGAGCAGGCTGTTCCATTGATCGGATCAACTGGAACCCTCGACGTTGTAAGCGACGGAGTGCCAACAACAACAACAATTCAACACGTCCATTCTTAAAAACGAAAATAGTTCAAATTCTTGATGTAATTGAAGGAAGTTTAAGCAGCTTTATACCAATCCGTTTCAACACCTACCATAGAAACTATGTCATACCGTAGAGAAAGTTATGCATGGTTTTGTTACATCATGCACTCACCATTTGCTTTTACTTTTTTCGCTTTTTAACGACCTTTATTGATTACAAGTCGATTTGTTTTGTTTTTTCTTTTGTTTTCGTGGGGTTTTTTTTTATTTAGGAAGAGATGCTTTGATATATATTTCCAGGCTTTTTATGTTTCATTTGTGTTTTATAGAATTCACTACTTTTCCTTGTTTTTTTTATTTTGTTTTGTCTCGTTTTTTGTTTTTTGTTTTGTTTTTTCCTAGCTACTGCATATTTAACTGCGCCTTTGTTTGACCCAATAAACATTTCTTGAGTCAAAGCACAGCTGACGTGCAGCTGTCAATGGAAAAGACCGTTAGGAACGGTGAACATAATATATTTAGTTCAATTATTAACTTCATTTTTCTCTCCCTGTCTTACACACCCTCTCTATCTCTTTCACAATCCCAATCTTTTTCTTTCTCTCCATCAATTTCTCTCAATAGATCCAATCTTGTGAGTTATTATACGGGTGATAATTTATAATCGATTCGTGAACAGATCTCGTGGTACGGCGTGGTATGATATGGTATGTACTACAGCATTGTTCTATTTGTATGATATGGTGACCTTTTGTTATGTCGCGGCTGTGATGTCACTTGCTATAGTATTAAAGTATTATATATGTACTGTAACATTGCTGTGATGTAGTGTGGTTTCTTGTGACATAGTTGTGTCCTATGCTGTTATTCCTTTGTTTGGTACACTTTATTGTGAATGCGGGGTGGTCGTGTACTTTGATGAGGTAAAGTGCGATACCATGTAGATTTGTAGTGATGTATATATAGAATGGAGTGGCAATGAATGAAATGTTGATGCATTCTTTTCTACTCTAGGTTAAAGGCCCAAAATTTATAGGGAGGAGTCCAGTCGATTAGATCGACCCCAGTACGCAAGTGGTACTTAATTGGAGTGGTACTTAATCCTCTGAAAAGCAAAGTCGACCTCGGCAGAATTTGAACTCACAACGTAAAGACAGACGAAATACCGCTAAGCACTTCGACCGGCGTGCTAACGTTTCTGCCAGCTCGCCGCCCTACAATGTTGATGTTTTAATGAGTGAAATGTTGAGTGGACGTATGGCATGTTATTGTCTATTACTGGCATTCCATTGGGTACAACAAGGGTTCCAGCTGATGCGTTCGACGGAACAGCCTGCAAGTGGCTGAGAACTCCACAGACATGCATACCCTTAGTGTAGTTATCTGAGAGATTCAGCATGATACAGAATGTAACAAAGCTGGCCCTTTGATTTACAGGTACAACGTGAAACAAAATGTATTTCAGAAAACCACAACGCACCACCAGATAACGAACTCACAAGCTTACGATCTTGAGCCGAATATCCTAACCACTTAGCCACGTGCCTTCATTCGTGTATTAGTATATACTGAGATAAGGTATGGTGCTGTGTAGTGGCATGTTATGCGTTATTATGTGTTGCTATGTCACCCTTAAACCAGCTCTGTTTGAACAGGCCCATAGCAGTAGGTAACTAGTCGAATACATGAATTAGTTGTATAGTGTGAAGTTGTGAGGTATTGTGTGAAGCAGTATTGTGAGGTATGTTATACAGTATGGTGTATAAACTATGTGGAGGCGCAATGGCCCAGTGGTTAGGACAGCGGACTCGCGGTCATAGGATCGCGGTTTCGATTCCCAGACCGGGAATCGCTGAGTTACAGGTTTCATATGTTTAGTTCACTTCGTACTTCTGGTTTCCATCTGTATTCAATAATCTGGAGCATTCTTCGAGCAAACTAGGCAAACTGCGGCTCGTTGGACTTTCGAAATGGCTCACCTAATGAAAGGTTACCTTGAATTTTTTTTTTTTTTTTTAGTAGTATGACCTGCCTGGTGATAAGCCATGTCTCATGTGACCCGCTTCTCGAGAAAGTTTGCCCATACCTGACCTGGAGTCTGATGAAAAAGTCCTCTACCAAAATCATTTGTTCATGGACGCTACCGAAATCAGTCTTCAGTTGTGACCCAATAACACTTTAAAGGTCACAGAATATTTTCATTTTTAACGTTACCTATGGTGTTGAGTTGTGCCGCTTGCCAGTATTTTCAAGCAAACTCTTTACTCTTTAGTCAGTAGACCCAAGTTTCCAGCTGTATAGCAAGTTATCTAATTTCAGCTCTTGAACCTTTTCAGTGAATTCCCGACATTGTGCCTCTCTCCCCGGTCGGGAAAACGTTCAGATATTCTCGTACAAACTTTTAGCATTCATTTAAATAATCTATCTGCAAATCGACTTCTCATCTCGTAGGTCCTTTTAAAATCCTAAAATTAATAAAATTAGAATTAATAATTAACGCGAACGACGAGTGCGGTAAAAAAAAAAAAACCTTGCTTGTCGATATTGTATCTCAGCTTCATTTCCCAGTTGCATTTTATTTACCTTACTAATACTGTTGGGAAAAGTACTTTCCTACGCTTCATTTCCCCTGAAATATAAACCATTGATGTTAAAGAAATATCAAGAAATACACTTTAAGTCATAAGTAACTGAGGCTATTCAGTAGCAATAAGATGACGGCAACCCAAGTTTACAATGATACGATTTCAACTTCTTGTTTTTTACAGTCATAGTGAAGACATGGTCTGATGTTTAGGGGCTTCTGATTATGACCATCAGATCATGAGTTCAATTCGTGGGTTGGTAACTTTTTTTCTTTTGCTCTTAAACAAGACACTTCATTCCACATTGTTCCAGTCTGTCCGGCGGCAATGAGTACTAACCGAATTCTGGTGCAACACTTTCTCCTCACAAGCTGTCATATCCTGTTTTGTTTCTGCGGATTCAAGGGTGAAGAAGGCCAATAGATTGCATTACCTTGCTTACGACTACACAGGCACCTACAACAATTAGCGAAAGCATGGTACATATTCCACCACAAGGTCCAGTCCTTGTTGCGGTGATGCAGTTTGTGTGCCCCAGTGACAGCAGAATGCAAGCTCCAGGTTAGGGTCTCCCATGCTGTACAAGCCAAAGGATAGGGGCCAGACGAACATGAACCGTGTGTTCCCTGAGTTAAAATGGGTTTGCAAAGGACCAACAGAAGCAAGATCTGAGAGAGGAAGGCCTTTCTTACCAAAATAGGGAAACATTAGTAAAAGACAGTCGATATCAGTGGAGGAAAGTCGTCGATAGCTTATACTCCAGAGGGACGAAGAGCTTAAGTAAGTTGTAAGAAGGTATGGTACATACTACCAGTTCATACTAGCTCGAGGGTGACGACTGCTATACAATAATGCCTCGATATACGAGTTAATACCCGGAGAACACCTGTAAAGTGAAAACTCGTTAACAGAAAATAAAACTCGTAAAACGAGTCCACGTAATGTGAGGTATTACTGTACTTCGTTTTCAGTTCTGTAACTAATTCTTCTCGAAAAGGCATAAACGTCATGAAACCAGTAACTTTCACCTTCATAAATTTAAGGCCTGTCTTTCTCAGACGAACAACAATCAGTGTGAATGGCTGTAAGTTTTTAGCGAATCGAGCCATCGACCATGACTTACTTTCAATTCCCAGCTGGAATCGATCTTTTTTTTGTTTGTGTACTATAGCTTACCGCCCAGTTCTTGCCTTTCAAAAGCCCCAATCAATAATCGATTTTTTTAAAGATTTGTTGTACTTGATACATTAAGCATGAGTAAGATTCCCATTAACTGCACGAGTTTTCTAAACTAGTTAAACATACACGATTTAGTTTCACTGAATTCATTTCTAATTAATTGAAAATAACAATAATTCGGTAAATAATTGAAGTGATTTTTTAACTGATGTGTTATTACGTTATTCTAACATGTTTACAGACCAATGGGTAGCCCCCCCCCCCCCCAAAAAAAAGAGTAAAAAATTAGGTTGCTCTTTGTAAATAGTCTTCTATCAAGGTTTGGCTCTCGGTCGAGTTTTAAGTTGTTAATACGCTTCAAAACTGTTTAAACGTCTATTAACATGAAAGAAAAATAAGTGCTAAATTGTTGGATCAATACTAAAGGCATTGCTTTTATGTAATGATTCGCGGTTTTATTAGATGCCTACGGCTGGCTAACTTACAAGAGGAATTCAGTCTACTGCGGTACGCTAAAATTCCTGTAGTTCCTTTAGTTTTATACCAGTAAAACTGTACCTCACTTGGCACCTCTTTGCAGCTTGATGGCTTGAGTTGCTATATACTGCATTATTACTATTATTATATTGCCTTATCACTAGCATTGTGTAATGCTAGCTATAAGCCAATGAACCTCAACCAGCTTGACATCTCTGCCAGCTTGTTGGTGTCTTATCGACTGGGGCAATTGCTATTCGCAAAATGTGGAGGCGCGTGGCTTAGTGGTTAGGGTGTTGGACTCATGATCGTAAGATTGTAGTTTCGATTCCTGGGCCTAGCAATGCGTTGTGTTCTTCAGAAAAAAACACTTCATTTCACATTGCTCCAGTCCATTCTGCTGGCAAAAATGAGTAATCCTGTGACGAACCGGCGTCCCCTCCTGGTGGGGAATTTATACGCCATGAAACCGGGAAACCGACCCTTATAAGTCGGCATGACACGAGAAAGTAACTTTTTATCCATTTGCAAAATGAAAAAGAACTGAGATATAATATATATAATATAAGCTACAAAAGTTTTCTCTCTCTCTCTC
>NC_068992.1:17329032-17330600 GCF_001194135.2 Octopus bimaculoides
GTTAACGAGGATGGGTTATCTCCCTTGGAACAGTTCATCTGGGCCAAAAGAAGGGCAATAGCAACTCCGCCTTTAGACTGGTTTTGGTTGGGGGGGGGAACCTTTCTGGAGCTAATCGAAGAACGGGGAATCCCATGCTTGCAGCAGATGGCGTCTGAAATGTATGCAGGCACTGTAAACTTCCTGGCGAGTGTTCAGTAATCCTGGTTTAAGGGAGTCTTTGAGAATCCTTGCTCACTCATACGATATCAAGTGGAGGATCATAGAGCGGCCGGATCCTACTTTAAGGTGAGCGGACTCTGCAAGCTTTACTTAGCTGAGCGAGCAAGGATCCTCATTGATTTTTGTTATAACGCTTCGAATCTGAGACACCTGATGCAAACAAGAACGAGGTCAAAGACGAAGACTAGGTAGTGGGAATATATACCATATCTAGGGAGTTTTTGCTACCCCACTGGATAATATAAAATAGTCTACAGTACGCTATGCCTGAAAAAAAAAAGACAGCATGGTCACGGATTGACTTCTTTGATTACACGTTTGCTCATTCATGGGACTAAAGTGTAAAACGCAACACTAGTTGCTCCATACTCTCAAATAATATGTAAGTCACACTATCCTTTCTTATTTTGTGTGTAATCAGTTTAAAATCTTATCTTTGTGCAATATGTCTTTATCAAGTAAGCCAAGTAGAACACATTTTTTCTCCGGGTTATTAACTACAGTCGTGAACAATAGACACATGAAATAAACGAGGTAAAATGGGGCGACTAGAAAATATACTCTACTCATCTGAAACTCAACACCGCTCTCCTGCACTCTCCCACCGCGACGTTATATACTATTACGCTACTTTACTCTCCTAGATCTTTATATTTCTAAATCTATGCAGGCAGTGGAGTGGAAGAATTGTCAGAGCCTTGGACAAATATCTCACAGTATTTGTTCCGATACTTTATTCCCGAGTTTAGATTCGAACAAGAAAATACTTGGGTCGATTTAATCGTCTTTCACTAATTACAAAATTTCTGGCTTAATGTTTACGTTAGAAATTAATCAATAACATTTTACTACGGCCTACGTATATAACGCTTTTACTAAGGAACGAAACCGAAGAGTTAATCTATTATGGATACATTTATATTAATTATTCATAAGACAACCTACTGTTAAATATTTTAAATGATTCAGAAGTTCGTTTAACAACTTCGAGATTCCAGGTACGATCCATGCATTGTGAATGAATTTGGGTAAACGGAAAACTGTAGAGGCCTACCGGGTGGATTACACCTGTAATTCAGATGGCACAGGCTTCGAAGAGAACCCTAAGGGTACGCGCACGTCTGAGAAAAAAAACATATTTTGCGCATCATTTCAGAAACGATTGTTTCAGAATTAGGTTATTCGGTTGATCGACCAATTGAGTCTCCGTCGACAGAGATACGTTACCGCTACCATGTGCATGTGTGTGTGTGTGTGTGTGTACGTGTGTGTGTGTGTGTGCGTGTGTGTCTGCGTGCGTGTGTGTGTATGCGTGCTTGTGTGTGTATGCGTGCTTGTGTGTATGC
>NC_068992.1:17334398-17335862 GCF_001194135.2 Octopus bimaculoides
ACACACACACACACACACACACACACACACACACACACACACACACACAATACATACATATAAATATACATATCTATACATATCATATTTCAATTGTGCACAGTCTCTCTTCTCTATCCCAAATCATTATATCCGGTCAGTTGTACATACATTTTATTGAGGTCTTCACTGGTACATTCCCTCAGTATTCTATTGATGGAGATGTTACTAATTTGGTTTATAGTTTTCCCCCTTTTCACAACCATATAACAACATTTATCCTGACCAAACTCCAACCCTACATCCTTTGAGAATGCTGTAATTAGGTCAAGGCTCTTTTTCATCTCATGCATAGTCTTTGCATAAAGTTTTAAGTCATCCATAAAGAAGCAGTGTGCAATTTTGGTATTTCTGTTTCCTTCTGAACCAGTGAGATATCCTTCAGACTTCCTTAACATGAATGACAAGGTGTTTACAGAAAGTATAAACAACATCACAGAGAGACTGTCCCCTTGGGATATGCCTTTGCGATACTCTATTCTATCGGTGATAATACAGTCACTCTTTGTGTTTAATTTCAAGATGGTCGCCCACGATGAAGTCAGGTCAGCTATGGCTTTGACTATTCTCACTGGAACTTTAGCAAGTTGAAGGGCTTCTAACATTCATGAGAGGGGAACAGAGTCAAAGACTTTCTTGTAGTCTAGCCTCATTGAAACTAGGTTCCTCCTATGCTCTCGCACCTCTGACATCACAGTTTTGTTGATTAACAATTGCTCGGCACATCCCTAGACTCCCTTCTTCTCAGCTGCTTGTTCTGCTGTGATGTTATTTCACAATGTTCCTGTATGTATGCATGTATGTATGTATGTGTGTGTGTATGTATGTGTGTATGTATGTGTGAGTACGCATCATGTTATTTTATTCATTGTCATTTCAGACGCAGCCAAGATGCTGGTAATATTGTGGATTACGTCCGTCTTTTTATTTTTGTGCCAGGGAGCCATCGGAAAAAAAAGCGCTGATGAAGGTGACATTTTTTCCTTAATCTTTGTTGCTGTTTTTGTTGATCAGCCCATGTGTACATATGAATGTCTGTGTGAGTGTGTGTGTGTGTATATATATATATATATGTATTTTGTGTGTGTGTATGTGTGTGTCTGTTTGTTTGTTTGTCTATCTGTCTGTCTGTCTGTCTGTCTTTATACCTGAGTTTAAGCCGGATTACCGCTTGGTATGTTTACGTCCCCGTAATAAAGCGGTTCGGCAAAGGTGCCCTAAGCCACAATTCCCTTTAAAGGTAAATAAGGCGCTGGAGTGGCTGTGTGTTAAGTAGCTTGCTTACCAACCACATGGTTCCGGGTTCAGTCCCACTGCGTGGCACTTTGGGCAAGTGTCTTCTACTATAGCCTCGGGCCAACCAAAGCCTTGTGAGTGGATTTGGTAGACGGAAACTGAAAGAAGACCGTCGTATATATGTTTATA
>NC_068992.1:17336853-17337531 GCF_001194135.2 Octopus bimaculoides
GGTCGAAGTAGAAAAGCTGCCATAAATAAATATTTACACGGTGTCATATGCTGTTTATCTTGGTAATATCCGCTGAATATCCCCGAGAACTACGTTAAGGGTACACGTGTCTGTGGAGTGCTCTGCCACTTGCACGTTAATTTCTCGAGCAGGCTGTTCCGTTGATCGGATCGACTGGAACCCTCGACGTCCTAAGCGACGGAGTGCCAACAACAACAACAATGTATGTATGTATGTATGTATGTATGTATGTATGTATGTATGTATGTACGTATGTATGTGTGTATGTAGGTATGTAGGTATGTTTACGTATGTAAATGGATATTTAGTGTCAGCAAAAATGTTAACACATAGATATATATATTTGCAGGCAGAATTCACTAACCATGACTATAACGTGACATATGAAATCTTCAATTTGAGGGTCCAGTACAGGAAATCCTTCTACTGTAAGTAAAAGACATTCCATTCTAAATACTTACTCTGAAGAACATATCTGTAATACTGTTGGTAGTTATTAACAAGCTGCGGCTAGATCTTGATCTTGCGAACATGTGATTAAAGGCACCCCATCAGTTAATACCCAACCTTTATTTTCCTCTTCTTCTTCTTCTTCTTTTGGTTCTTTTTGCAATTGTGTTTCTATTTCTTGCCGAGTGTCTTCTCGATAACTTTGGC
>NC_068992.1:17338227-17340039 GCF_001194135.2 Octopus bimaculoides
ATACCTAAGGCACCTACTATGATAGGAATTGTTTCTGTTTTTAGATTCCACATTCGAGTTATCTCTATTTCCAGGTCTTTGTATTTTGAAAGTTTTTCCATTTCTTTTAGAGAAACGTTGTCATCTGCTGGTATTGAAACATCAATTAGAAGGCATTTTTTTCCTTCATGATCTTTGACAACTATATCTGGTCTATTTGCCTTAATTTCTCTATCTGTGTGTATTGGCATATCCCAGAGTATGGTTGCTTTCTCGTTTTCTGTGACCTTTTCTGGCGTGTGTTTATACCTTATTATTATTATTATTATTATTATTATTATTATTGTTGTTGTTATTATTATTATTATATTAAGGCGGCGAGCTAGCAGAGTCGTTAGCACGCCGGAGGAAATGCTTTGCGATATTTCGCCCGTCGCTGCTTTCTGAGTTTAAATTCCGCCGAGGTTGACTTTGCCTTTCATTCTTTAGGGGGTCGATAAATTAAGTACCAGTAAAACACTAGGGTCGATGTAATCGACTTATTCCTTCCCCAAAATGGTTGCCCTTGTGGCAAAATTTGAAGCCATTATTATCATTATTATTTTTATGCTTGGCTTTTATACATGTCCTCGATACATTCTTGTGGTTGAGAAACGACTTTGTGTTCCACAGCTCCATACTGTGTTTTGTAGAGAGTGACTTGTCGTTTATATCGACCCCCAGATCTCAACTGGTACTTATTTAATCGACCCCGAAGAAATGAAAGGGGAAAACTGACCCTGGTGGAATTTGAACTCAAAACGCAAAGAGCTGGAATTACATAGAAAAATAATGAGAATGCTCGACTTTCGCCACGTTAGGTAACGTCATCTGCTGACTCTCGTCTGATATTTATTTCAATGGATCATGCGACAACATGCCTATTGTGATATTTTGATAGTAACATAGAGACGTCTTGATGTATTCATTAATTGATTCACCAGTTATCTAAAATATCGCCTAAGTAAACATCAGGAATTTGTTATCTAATATCATTGAATGATTCTCTAAGGAAATATCTTGGCAGATCGTGGTAGTCGTTGGTTAAGGCAAACAAGGTGACATTTGTAGGAAGTATTGCCCATTTACAACAACTGTTGCTCTGTCAGTTACGACGACGAGTGTCCCATTTGATCCTAGCAACGGAACAGCCTGCTCGTGAAATAAACGCGCAAGTGGCTGAGCACTCCACAGATACGCGTACCCTTAATGTAGTTCTCAGAGAGATTCAGCGTGACACAGAAAGTGACAAGGCTGGTCCATTTTGAAATACAAGTACTACTCATTTTTGCTGGCTGAGTGGTCTGGAGCAACGTGAAATAAAGTGTCTTGCCCAAGGACACAATGCGCCACCGAGAATCGAACTCACGACTTTAACGATCGTGAGCCGAATGCCCTAACCACTAAGCCACGCGCCTTCACATTACAGACGACGGTTGTTTCTATTGTGCCAACATAATTAGATATGCCCACGGGCATATGGCGTAGTGGTTAAGAGCGCGGGCTACTAACTCCAAGATTCCGAGTTCGATTCCAAGCAGTAAGCGTATATTACTTCTTTATATTCTTCCCGGTTCCATTTAATTCTTTTACATTTTTGATTTTGTGGTCGCTGTGGTGGTGAACTTTCGGGGCTTAAGTTGGGACAAATCCCGTCTAAGTGACCTTCCAGGTTCGTATTCGGGGAAGATATTCTGCCATTTGAAAATTTTTCGTCGTCAGGCTGACAGATTCCTGACAGGCGCGCTTCCATTATAACCATTGGACAAGCGATTTGGTGTACTGTTTGAAATT
>NC_068992.1:17340420-17352323 GCF_001194135.2 Octopus bimaculoides
CCATGGCGCGGCATCTTGGGCAAGTGCCTTGTGAATAAATTTGGGATGCTGCAATGTGCTGAAGTCCATCTCATGTGTGCGTGCGCGTGTGCGTGCATGTCTGTATCTGTTTCCCTCACGGCTTGATAACCGATGTTGATTTGTTTCCATCTCCGTTATCTAGCGATTCGGCAAAAAAAAAAAAACCGATAGAATAAGCACCAGGCTTGAAAAGAAAAAAAGAAAAAAAAAAGTTAAGCGGGACTGTGGTCGATTTGTTCAACGAAAACCCTTCAA
The DNA here is from genome assembly GCF_001194135.2 of Octopus bimaculoides. Classification (NCBI taxonomy): domain Eukaryota; kingdom Metazoa; phylum Mollusca; class Cephalopoda; order Octopoda; family Octopodidae; genus Octopus; species Octopus bimaculoides. The sequence continues at coordinate 17,340,697 of NC_068992.1, forward strand.
GGCAGTGCTGCAGCTTGGTCAGAGTCCAATGAGTAAAACAAGTAAAAGGTAAAAGAAAAAAAAACGGTAAAAGAGGAAAAGAAAGAATTTGGCATTCCTTGAACGGTAAGCAGACGCGCGAAAGGGTTTAGTATAAACAATGATTTTCTTGTATAGACACAAGTCTTCAGACCAAAATTCCAAAATTACTGGGACTGGATGTGGTGGTACGGGGGTGGAGATTATAATGTGTGACGCTGAAGTCAAATTGTCTGATATTTTATTCATTTGTTGCAGACATCAGTGATGAAACCACTACTATGTACATCACAGAAATAACTACGTCCAACCCAAGCACCGAACCTTCGATAACCGTATTCGTCACTACAGAAGAAACCGAGGAGGAGATTACGACGGAATCGGTCGAGCCGACTGTTGAGAGCACGATAGAGACTACAACGAACCGGGTTGAACCAACGACCCAACCAGATATGTGTTTGTGTAAATGTGTCATTCCTGTGAACCGGACTAAAGAGGAAGAGGAAACATATCTTCAAGAACTGACGAAAGAATTATCCATTCCGAAGAAAAATATGTCTAGTTACATTCGGAAAAAAACCAGCGCCCCAGATCATCGCATCTCCGCTCAAGCAGCTGGTTACATAGGGGTTGTCTTCATTATTTTACCATTCCTCCTTATCATTGCTGGCGACCTCGCTAAGTTGGTGATTTATTGTTCTAGTTCGAAGTAAGCCATAACTCCGGGTTCGATCATAAACCTTTTAAAACAATCATACGTATACTCTTTCTCTGTGTTACCGTTTCCCTCATATACACGCAATTCCCCCACCTCTCTCTCTTTCTCTCTCTCTCTCTCTCTCTCTCTCTATATATATATATATATACATACGCACACACATATCACAAATAAATACAAACAAACGTTCATAGATACACACACACACACACACATGTACATGCATATATAACATACATGCAGCGATAGCAGTTATGGAATGAAATATGACCATATTTCATTCCATAACTATCATCCCTGAAAAGCGCAGAGTTACATAATCTGACTGTTACCTAACACTCCGTTGAACACTTAGCGCGAAACCGATCGGTAAGATCGGCCGTTGTGGATTTATAGTACTGTACATTTCGATTAATATACTCACTCTACTGACAAATATACAAACGCATTTTTTCTGATTTATGGATTATTAAACGGCATACATTCATACATACATGCATGCATACATACATACATACATGACACACACACATATATATATGTAGATATACACACGACGGACTTCTTTCCGTTTCCGTCTACCAAATCCACTCACGTAGCTTTGGTCGACCCGAGGCTATAGTAGAAGACACTTGCCCAAGGTGCCACGCAGTGGGACTGAACCCGAAACCAGGAGGCTGGGAAGCAAGCTTCTTACCACATAGCCACATATATTCTATATTTCTCAAATATGAAGTACATATAAATGTGATATCGATTACCATACTAGGCCCAAATTCTGAGGTTAGTAACCAATCACGGACCGATCAAACCCACTGTACTTTCTCGCATTAACGAGGGCGCCTTTGCCTGGTCAGTGACTCTGCTAAAAATGTCAGTCAAATCTCATTGAAATCAAATCTTAGTGTCTTCAAAAATATGATAAACTGCATAAGGTAACTGAAGATAAATAAGATGGAGTGTTCACTGTTGAATCGCCTTTGAAAATTGTAAAGTGACGAAAACCACAAAAATCTAGCCCATCCCTCAAAAACTGGTGACCCTGTATCAAAATTTGAAACCATTATTATAATCCTCATCAGACAGATGGCAGATTGGCAAGATCATTAGGGTGTTGGACCAAATACCTTACAGACTGAGTCATCCGGTTTCAAACCTGACAATATTTAAACAGAAATATGATTTTAACTTTAATGTAAGAAGTGAACTCGAAGTGAACAAATCCTGCGACATACTTTCAAATTTTATTAAACTATTTCACTAAACTAACACTACAAATCGTCTTGGCACGAGGATGAGTGTCACCGTTTAAGAGTTCTCTTCCTCTAAAAACAAAATTGCTTGTTTTTATAAGCATGAGTCTCATAGCGTTATCGGAAAACTTTCAAAAATCCTTATAGTTCACACTGTTCTGTATTTGAGATGAGGAATTATGTACATTATTTACATTGGACGGATAGGTTTGTTATTACCACAACGTTTCGGCTGATGTACTCTCCAGCCTTTATCAGGTGTCCTGGTGGAATTTCGAAACCGGCCCTATACTACCTAAGCCTATACTACTTCTCACTGCTGTCCCTTCACTCGTTCACTGCTGCCTTTGTTACAGACGTTATATGCCCACGGGCATATAGCGTATTGGTTAAGAGAGCGGGCTGCTAACTCCAAGATTCCGGGTTCAATCCCAGTCAGTGAATTGAATAAATATTAATAATAACATCAGCAAAAAATACCTTAGGAGTGAGAAAAGAGTAGCCCATTAGTCAAATAAAGGGTTAGGTTCGAAATTCCACCAAAACACCTGATGAAGGCTGGAGAGTACATCAGCCGAAACGTTGTGATAACAACAAACAAGGTGAGGACACCTGTTCGTCTATTGTCAATATTGTACTTAAGGTTCATGCAGTGCGTGTAGGGGTAAGTTGTGTGGCCAAGGGTGTTGCACTCACGATCGTAAGTTTGTGATTTCGAATCCTGGATCGGGCAATGCATTGTGTTCTTGAGCAAAACACTTCACTTCAGTTTGATCCAGTCGATTCAGTTGTAAATAAGATCCAGCAATAGTTGGGGAAGTTAACCTTACGACGGACCGGCGTCCCGTTCAATGGGGATAGTGTTGTAATCTTCGTTACTTATACCTAATGGAAATCGGGTTGAGATCTGCCCTTATGAGTCCTATGAAAAAAGAGATGAAGTGTACGTAGAGCAAATCAGACGGCTTGATTTCAACTCTTCTCTACAATGTGATAAAACATTCGTTAATTATGCAGTGGTGCCACTGCTTACAACAGCGGTTTGTATAAATTACACATCACGCTTATTTACAAGTATATAAGCGGCGGTGGGGTTTAAGAGTTAAATGTTTTCAGCAAAGACCCAGTTACCGCTCCAGTGATAGGATACGAGCTGCTGTCTCTTTGATCGATAATTTAATACCCAGTCGATTCGACCAGCTGTTGTTCTGCGAAACAACGAAAATCGATTTACCCTGCAAATGTCACCTTGATGCGATAACTGAATTTTCGAATATTAAGATCTCCTGAGACTATTTCACGAGATAGTTTGTCAGTGGCATTACGTAGTATAAATCCCAGGCGTTTGAGTGGACACATTAGTGATAGTATTGATATCTCTGGTGAATAAACGAACAAACACAACATAACTGTCTTCAAATGATCGCTACAGTATAACGTATAATCTATAAACACACACACACCAGACGGAGAATTGCCAGAATCGTTAGAGCTTCAGTCGAAATTTCTTATGATATTTATTCCTGTTTCGTATGGCCTGAGTTCAAATCTCGTCGAAGCTCTACTTTACCGTTTATCTTTATAGTGTCGATGAATTAATGGCGCGCTGCTTTGTAGTTTGAGCGGTGTACCCACGATCTTGCAATCGTGGGTTCGATTCCCTGACCGGGCGGTGCGTTGTGTTCTTGAGCCGAACACTTCATTTCACATTGCTCTACAATTACGTCGACATCTTATTTCTTTATTGCTCACAAGGGGCTAAACATAGAGGGGACAAACAAGGACAGACAAAGGGATAAAGTCGATTACATCGACCCCAGTGCGTAACTGGTACTTGATTTATCGACCCCGAACGGATGAAAGGCAAAGTCGACCTCAGCGGAATTTGAACTCAGAACGTAACGGCAAACCAAATACCGCTAAGCATTTCGCCCGGCGTGCTAACGTTTCTGCCAGCTCACCGCCTTATAATACGACATCTGGTGTGTGGGACACCGTACTCCTGTAAAGGCAATGTGAATTTGATGGATGAGAGAGTTTATATACAGCACAAAAGAGGTGGAGTATTGTGCAAAAAAAAAAAAACAGTTTCAAGCAATGAAAGATTCTAGACGATCGCTTCGAACTTAGACCTCACCGTCTTAAAATAATATGACTTTACTGATCAACTCAGACCTGGATAAATATAATACGCTAGAAATAAAAATGTGTTCGTCACGGTCAGAACGCCGATCAGACGATAAGTATTTATCACAGAAAGCATACCATTGTTGGTCGTTTGTTCACCCTACCTTATATGGAATTAATTTCACCCTCCCTCTCTCACTGTCTATTAGATACTAACTACATCTCCTATACAATTACAAAAAATAATTCACCTCACCAGCTTTCATCTCTTTCTGTTACGACTTCTCACGCTACTCCTCACATTTCTGCAACTACGACTGTTACCGCTTATGCAGATGTCGTTTTCATTTGGAGATAGAATTTAGATTACGGAGGTAGGTAGGTAGGTAGGCAGATAGACTGACAAACAGGTTGACCGGCAGATAGATAGATAGATAGATAGATAGATAGATAGATAGATTGACATGTCAATGTATGGAGCTCAGACTTCACTCTATCACAACTCTGAGTACGTGCATGTGTGTGTGTGTGTGTGTGTGTGTGGTGAGACAGAGAGAAAGAGAGAGATTACGATATAGAACGACATTAAAATTAAACATGTATAAGTATAAATGCGCGTACATATGCGCAAATGTGTAAGAAGAGAGCAGCAGTGTGGGTATCAAGCGACCTTATCCATTCAGCAAAGCCTTTACTTGTTCCCATCATCATCATCATAACCATCATCATCATCATCAATACTAATGAAAGTCATTGTTGGTTGCTTGGTCACGCTAAAAATGTTACGCTGTTTAATACGAACTACAGAACATCAGTATGTTACATCTGTAATTTATTGCTAACTAAACAGTATTATTGTTATTAATAATATAATTATTGCAAAATATACAAATAAGAAATTTGTTTAACTTAATTTTTTTAATGTAATAAATATTTTTATTTTGAGAATTAGTATTCGTTTTATTCTTTTGTGGATAAATAAAATAAGTCTATAACTATTGTACCTACGTAAGATAATTATTGTACTTACGTAAGATATTAACAACAGTGGCAAACGCTTATTCTTAACAGAACTCACCATGCGACGGGTAACAGTAGGGTGCACAAGGAGGTTGCTGAAAAGCTCCTGGTTTTAAGGATATCACGGAAAGCCTGGCTGGAGACCCAACATTCCGAATTCTTTACAGGGCTTAGAAAAACTGAAGGACTGTTGCAAAGCTGCAATAGATGTGTGAATCTGACAGGGGAATATGTTGAATGAAATCATAATTAACTGATCCTCCTGTATTTTTTTTTTACCGAAAGTCAGGAACTTTTCAACACCACCACCACTACCTCGTATGGGTGCAGGCATAGCTGTGTGGTAAGAAGTTTGCTTCCTAACAACATGGTGTCGGGTTCAATCCCTCTGTGAGGTGGTTGGAGCAAGTGTCGTCTACTAAAGACTCGGACTTACCAAAGCCTTGTAAGTGTATTTGGTAGACGGAAACTGAACGAAGCCCGTCGTGTGTCTGCGTGTGTGTGTGTGTGTGTGTGTGTGTGTGTGTGTGTGTGTTTGTGCCCCGTCATCGCTTGACAAGCAGTGTAGGTGTGTTTACGTCCCCGTAACTTAGCGAATTGGCAAAAGAGACCGATAAAATAAGTACCAGGCTTTAAAAAAATTAAGTACTGAGGTCGATTCATTCGATTAAAAAAAATCTTCAAAACGTTGCCCCAGCATGGCCGCAGTGTAATGACTTAAACAAGGAAAAGATTAAAGATAAAACATACATATCCGAATAAATAGAGACACGCAGATGCATAAACACACATACATACATACATACACACACATACATATATTCATACATACATACATGCATACATACATACATATATACAGGCATACATACGTACATACATACATTCATGCATACATACGTACATACATACATACATACGTACGTACATACATACTTACATACATACACACACATTATATAAACACGTAATCACACCTAAACACACACGTGCGTATATATTATTTATATCCATCATACTATACGTATATACCTGCCGACGGAGCTACAGACACTGACATATAGAAATATATACAAAAGAATCTATAGAAATTCAATACATATGTCAATATAATTGATGTATACAAGTGAATGTATACGTAAAGAGACAGACGGCTAGACACACATGTACAGACGAGTGTATAATCACATTTATACATATGCAAAACAGAAATGAATGCGTGTATATGTGAAAAAAATACAAAAGTAAGTGTAAATGACTGTGAAAATAGATGTGTAGGTATATACTTAGATAAGAGATACAGAGACAGATATGGACATACGTAGATATGTGTGTGTGTGTGCATCGATATATATATATATGTATATAATATATATATATATATTTATATATATATATATGACTGCTCAACACCGCGTTGGTGGGTGTAATTTCGTTATTTGTGAATTAAAGCTACCATTGGTTTCATCTTAAGAAAAGTTGGAAAATATTCTAGTGTCTTAACAATTCTTCAAGTCGATCAAATGGAGAAAGATGTTCACCTCCGTTTTGGAAAATACAGCCTCGTTTTGTACGCGGGGCATCTCGTAAATTCACGTGAACAAAACAATGAATCAAAGGAAGTTACTCTTTGGTGACATCTTTTGGATGTTTGTCTTCCTTGGATTTGTCATTTGGGTAAATTGTTGTATGATCAATTTGTTTGCATGGTGTTCTTATACTGAAGTAGTTTGTCATCGAGGCATATTTCTTCTGTGTGTGGATTAGAAAGGTCCAACTTCAAGAATAGCATATACTACATTGAACCAAATATAAACAGATCAAGAGGCGCAGATAGAGGAAAATCTTATGGTTTAACCCACCTTATAGCATGTATGTAGCTACTAACATAGCTAGGAAATTCTTAAAACTAATAGACAACCACTTCCCACATTCACACAAATACCACAAGATTTTCAACAGAAATACTATTAAAGTTAGCTATAGTTGCCTCCCCAATATAGGGTCAATAATACTCAATCGCAATAAATATAAACACACCAGAAACACCAAAAAATGCAGAGGTCAGGGTACCAAATGTGAATTCTGTATTACTGAAAAATTAAACATTATACAATCAACAGATAACATCCTAAACATCAGGGATGAAGCCTTCTCTCCCAACATACACAAACAATATTTTACACTCAATTATTTCAAAGAGCTACTGTCTGCGACGGTAACCCCACCAGGATAGTACCTTTCCTAAACGTGAACATACGTAGCACACAAACTTCACACACAGAAGAAATATGCCCCAATGGCGAACTACCCCAGTACACAAATATAAGAACACCATGCCCAGAACAAAAACAACATAATGCAAACAAATTGATCATACAATTTGCCCAAATGACAAATCCAGGGGAGACAAACATCCAAAAGATGTCACCAAAGAGTAACATCCCTTGATTCATTTTGTTCACGTGAATTTACTAAAACCCCGCGAAGAAAATGAGGCTATATACATACATACATACATAAATACATATACATGTGTGTGTGTGTGTGTGTGTATATATATATATATATATATATGTATGTATGTATTTATGCGCGTATGTGTATAAGCACGGTAATGATGATAGATATCCATATATGCACAAAAAATATATACAGATAGGCATACGGGCACACATACATGCAAAAAAACACACGTGTTCACTCACATACGTGTGTGTGTGTAATGTATATATATATTGGGTTGGCAACTAAGTTCGCACCGTTTTTTATTTTTTATTTTTAAAAGGTTTAATAAAAAAAATAACAACTAATTAATCAATAATGTATTCACCCTTGTTGTTTACAACTTCTCAACGTTCAACAAGATTTTCAATACCTCGTTGGCACCCGATTTCGACTCGAAAAATTGATCCAACCAAGCTCTCAATTCTGCATCAGTATTGAACGAAACTCTGCGTATAGTATTTGAAAGAGATCGAAAGATGTGGAAATCCGTTGGTGCCAAATCAGGAGAGTACAGTGGGTGTGGCAGCCCTTCCCAGCCATGCGTTTGAATGGCTCCCTTGGTCATATTGGCGATATTAGGGCGGGCGTTGTCGTGCAGCAGAGGAACTCCATGTTGCCGATTAGGTCTTTTCTCCTGAATAGCCGTGTTGATTTGTTCCATCTGTTGAACATAGAGTTCTGCGTTGACCATTTGGTTCCGTTCAAGCAATTCGTAATGGATAATCCCTTCCCAGTTCCACCATACATACAACATCGTTTTGCGCGGAAGATCTTGTTTCACGCACGGTGTCACTTGTTTACCGGGGCTAAGCCATTCCTTAAGCTGCTTCATATTGATGTGCAGGCACCATTTTTCGTCACCAGTAATGATTCGGTAAAGAAATCGTTGCTTGTGTCCATGAGTTGAGCGGTGACGAGCAAACAAACCGGCGGAGATTGTAGCTCGTTGATTTTTGTTGTTGTCACTTAAAGCATGCGGAACCCATGCTCCATACTTCTGAACCTTTCCCATCGAGTGAAGATGCATCTCTATAGCAGTGTGGGAGCATTCCATTTTCTCTGCCAGTTCCCTTGTTGTCTAACGAGAATTTTCGTGCAAAAGTTGGTTTAATCGCTCTTCATCGAACTCAACTGGACTGCCAGAACGAGGTGCGTTTATGAGGTCAAAGTTTCCATTTTTGAACTTGGTATACCAATCACAAGCGGTTCTTTCAGCTATGGCACCCTCTCCATACACAGCACAAATGTCGCGAACAGCTTTTGCGGCCTTAGAACCTTGATTAAAAGCAAAAAGAAGGAGGTGTCGAAAATGCTCATTTTTCTTAACTTGACATTCCATTTTAATGATCTAAAAATTAAAAAAAAATTAACCAAAAGTAACTAGAAAAAAAAACAGATTCCAAAACGATTCAAACATAGAATTTTCGAAAAAAATAGATTCCAAAATTTTAAATCGCAATAAATTCCAAAATTTTAAAAAACGGTGGGAAGTTAGTTGCCAACCCAATATATATATATATATATATATACATATATATATAACCTTATATATATTTACACACGCATACACAAACATATAACAACAAGCACGCTCGTATTGTCGCGTACACACAACGAATATATGCATACATGTACACAGAGAGTTTGTTCTGTTGACCTACTGGAGACTATTAAGATAAGTGAATAGAAATACCCAAATTTTTTAAGAACAGGGCTACCAAAAACAAGAAAATACTTTGGTTTCCAACAGAAGAAAGAAAAATTATCAGATACGTCAAGCGAGAAAGTCAGTTAAAAGATAAAGCCAAAGGTATTGTATAGTTCTTATTTAGCGATGTCTATAGATTCAGATTAAGCTAGTCCCCTAATTCCTTGTGTAAGAGAGTCTAAATATTCGAAGACACATGAGGTTGCAATTGATGATTAATTTATTACAGTTCTCTAGAAATCCAGCGGGCAATTAAATTTGAATTGCTTCTTGGCAACGCAATCTACACAGTTTTCGTTCTCTTTGTATATGATTGATGCACAGTAGGATTGAACCCAAAACCATGAGATTACAAAACCAGCTTCTTAACCACACAGCTATACCTGCATTTAATGCTTAATTAAACTATCTATTGATTTCTAAGACACATGGATAGTTCAATAAAAGCTCGGTTGACTGTCAGAGTCAAGTAAACAATATACGATCAGGCAAATGCCTGATCGTTTTATCGATTCAAGCCGCATAGACATACCACTTCGTTGGTACATGTCTATATTTCATGTGTTTAATATGAGCTAGAACCATTGCATACGTATTTTAGTGTAAGATAGAGAATACTGCTATGTTCATGCCTCTCTCAAGGGCTTTAAACTAAAGTGACAGGTGAAGGGGTTAATCCGAATGACGGATTAAGTCTACGAGCCAGCAAAATGCAGTGGTTTCAATTTTTCAAAGAGATAAAACTGCAATGTTCACCTAGATGTTTTACAAACAACTTGCACATGCAAGCGCTACCAGTCGAAAGCTCAGCATACCGGAAGCCAGCAAGTGTATGGGGTCACCAGGAGAGAATGCGCGCCGTTCCGGGGCCTACCTCTCGACGGCATCAATGCGGTCCACCCCCACCCCCACACTCACTGCAATATTCACCTAAATGTAATTCAGATATGAAATTTCAAACCAGAGTAAAAATCGGTTTTTCGAAGTAAACAAAAAAAAAAGTTACACTTCAATCGAAATTCAATATCTAAACTTTGAAAACTAAAACTCAAATAGATTTTCATTTTCTTACTTTTTTTTTTTGCTTTGAAGGCACATGGCTCAGTGGTTAGAGCGTCGGGCTCACAATCATGAGGTAGTGGGTTCGATTTCTAGACCAGGTTGTGTGTTGTGTTCTTGAGCAAGACACTTTATTTCACGTTGCTCCAGTTCACTCAGCTGTAGAAATGAGTTGCGACGAGACTGGTGCCAAGCTGGATCGGCCTTTGCCTTTCCCTTGGATATCATCGGTATCGGAGAGAGAGGACGCTGGTGCGCATGGGTGACTGCTGGTCTTCCATAAGCAACCTTGCCCGGACTTGTGCCTCGTGGGGTGGGGTGGGGTTACTTACTAGGTGCAATCCTATGGTCATTCATGACCAAAGGGAGAAATAAGAGAGAATAGAGTTATATAACAAGACAACACATGAATGATTGAGGAGAAAGGGAGAAAAAAGCAGGCTGGTGTGTAAATTTGTATGCTTTTATGCTCTTTTACTCGTTTCAGTTATTGGACTGTGTTGTGCTAGCTCTCCACTTTGAAGGGTTTTAGACAAGCCCTCCCTCAACACCAACATTTTCATCTTCATTTCTCTATAATATGTTAGTATTTTTTAAAGGAGATACTTATAGGAAAATTCTAAAATGGTGCGTTCTTATTCTTCTTGTTTAAATTGTGTGATTATGCAGATGGTCTCTTGTGCAATGTTCGCTTCTAAAGTCAGCTTGTTCTTTAGCTGTTTCTTGCTTGAGGAATGGTTTCAAACATTCTAAGATGATGACCAAAAGTAATTTATTTGTATGTGATATCAGTGTTTGTGTGATAATCCTCACCCATAAGCAAGTCTCCCCATTCTCTATATGGGCACATATTTCATACAAAACTATTAGTAGCACATAATAACATGTGGCGTTAGGAAGGGCATCCAGCTGTAGAAACTCTGCCAGATCAGATTGGAGCCTGGTGCAGCCATCTGGCTTGCCAGTCCCCAGTCAAACTGTCCAACCCATGCCAGCATGGAAAGCGGACATTAAACGATGATGATGATGATGATTTCACTGTGCACCAATCCTCCCTCAAGATCTTACAACAGAGGTTGTGGAATACTATTATAGTGATTCTTTCCTGCATGGAGGCACAATGGCCTACTGGTTAGGGCAGCGGACTTGCGGTCATAGGATCGCGGTTTCGATTCCCAGACCGGACGTTGTGAGTGTTTACTGAGCGAAAACACCT
>NC_068992.1:17353662-17360158 GCF_001194135.2 Octopus bimaculoides
CGGCCCGAGGCTATAGTAGAAGACACTTGCCCAAGGTGCCACGCAGTGGGAATGAACCCGGAACCATGTGGTTGGTAAGCAAGCTACTTACCACACAGCCACTCCTGCGCCTACAATTTGGAAAATTTTTTTCTAACTTTTAAAACGGATAACAGTTTCATGCCATCAAGCAGTGATTCTGAATTTGAGGGCTTTTGAAAGAAAGATATGGAGAAATCAAGCAAATGTAAGCTTGTTTGAAGTGATCACTGCAGGGAAACAAACCATTATACAGAAAGTAAACAAACCGAGAAAAAAGATAGCTTGTGGTTTACCTGTATTTACTGGTAGTTAGAGTCACTTTGAGACAAAAGTTATGCAATAGAATTGATTAAGAACCTTTTCTTCAATTGTATTCCAAAAATCACATATGTCGATAAATAAAACAGTTACAGTTGTTTAATGAAACCAGTCTAAATTTATGATTAGTTTAGTATTTAATTGAAAATCATAAGGGGTGTGTTTTACTTAGAAATATAGTAACGAAAGGGTTAAGCTGGTGTTTGGAACATATTTTAATAGGAAATTTTGATGGAATTTAGATAATTTCAAAACAGGAAATTTCTATCATAGCAAGTTATACTAGAAATTTCTATCTTGAGCAAGTTATACTAGAACGGTTAATAACAAATAAAAAAATGAAATCTGCAGACAACTTACTCTACAGGAATATGCCACTGGCACTGGTAGGATGTGAACCAGGAGGGCTGTTCATCAAATATGGATAATTCTGAGGATCATAGTTCAGAGGTTCAGTCGATATAGACAAGACAGCTTCGAAGGATTCTAGGATGCTTAGTTCATTGCTGGAAGCTTGATGTTGGTTTGATGATTGAGTATTCCTTTCCGATTCTGAAGAAACAAAATACAAATTTGGTAACACAGGAATTACCAGAATCAATTTGTAAAATAAAAAGGAACAAAGATTCCATGCTATTAGATGCAATATCACTAAAAACAGATTTTAGTGCTTCAAATTCATCACGCATAAATATGTACACACACACACACACACACACACATAAACATTGCATGTGTTTGCACACACAATACACCGTATCAACATCATCATCATCATCATTTAATGAATGTTTTCCATGCTGGCATGAGTTGGACAGTTTTACCAGAGCTGGCAAAGAGGAGAACTGCAATATGTTCCAGCCTGATTTGGCTTGGTTTCTATGGCTGGATGCCCTTCCTAATGTCAACCATTTTGCAGGGTGCTGGGTGCTTTTAACATGGCACAGACACGAGCACTTTTACATGGTGCCAGTAGGAGTACTTTTTATGTGTATATATGTATAAGAAATATATATATATATACACATATATATTTATGCACACACACACATGCAAATGTACTCACATATACACACAGTATTTTACATCCAATATTCTATGCCTGGAGGAGCAAGATATATTTTTTTTATATTTCTTTGTACTTTTGTTTGGCTTTTGTTTTTTCTTTTTGTATTCACAACTGATGCCCCTTTTTCCTCTCCATCTACAAACTACAAACTACTCACCATGGAATCTATTATAATGTCATTCAGATAAACTGGGATAAAGTGATGTACTTTAATCAGCACTCACTCATTCATTATTATTTATGTGGTCCAGTACCTTGACTTTATTTCCATTAATTTTATAAGAGGGGGTGCATAGGGGCTTGGGGTGGGGTGGGGGTGGAATTCAAACACTGTCTTCTTACAGTACAAACTTTTCGAGACAATGCCTCTTCACAAGCCGCAGAATCTTACATCCTACATAGGTGCAGGAGTGGCTGTGTGGTAAGTAGACTGCTTCCCAACCACATAGTTCTGGGTTCAGTTCAACTGCGTCACACCTTGGGCAAGTGTCTTCTACTATAGCCTCAGGCCGACCAAAGCCTTGTGAGTGGATTTGGTAAACAGAAACTGAAAGAAGCCCGTCGTATATATGTATGTGTGTGTGTTTGTGTGTCTATGATTGTCCCCCCAACATCGCTTGACAACCGATAGTGGTGTGTTTACGTCCCCATAACTAATTATATGCATGTGTCTATAAGAAACTATGATACAATATTGGCAAATAAACTCATTATATACAATGATATTTTAATAAAATTTAGATAATTTTATATTTGACTGATTTTTACTTGTACTTATCAGTAATTAGAATAGATTTTTAGGGAAAATTCCAAAATAGTTTTATTTAATTACCCTTTGTTATGTTCAAAACATCACATAAATATATTGATTGTTGAAAAAAAAGTTAGAGCCATTTCACAAAACCAATTTACAATCACAATTATTTTAGAATGCAAAAGAAAACACATAAGTGCAAACCTGGATTTGGAAAGAAAAAGAATTTCTGTTCAAATAAACAACATACTCTACATCATGCATTGAGTACTCTTTCATTTGATTAATAAACTGGAATATTTTATGTAAGTATATGTACACATCCTTACATATACGTACATATATATACATACAATAGACAGATAGAGATGAATATGGGAATGTCAAATAACATAGAAATAAATTCTTGATTTATTGAAATTAAACTCTGCTTCAAAAGAAGGTAAAACAATTGCTCGGTGGCAACTGGAACAAATCCCCAAAAAGAGGGGATAAATCTCAAGAATTCTCAAAAATCTGACATGCCAACCATTTCATGTTCAGATTGCTTTGTCAAGTGCAATGTTTATTCATTGACATTGCTTTGAATTCATCATGCATTACACACACACACACAATCATACAATCCTGCATTATATTGTAGCTTTGAGAAGCCAGACCTAGTTGATTTGAAGATGAAACAAGTAAAATATCTGAGTCAGATATGGCCAGTTTAAATGCTCAGGAATTAAGGATTTTCTGGACACAAAGAAGGGGACAGCTTTCAACACGATATGTATGTGTGCGCACGCATTATATATGCATATGTATGCATACGTGTGTTTGTGTGCGTGCATGTACATGTGTATACTTTAACAACCAATTATCTCTCCCTCTCCACTGAAGCAATTCTGTTTCATGTCCATTCCTCATTCTTAACTCCCATATTTTCCATAGACTGTCCTTTCTGTGCTGCCAGTCATCACTCCCTCTATGCTGAGGAGCTTCCTATCAATTTCAACCCTCCACACACCCACACACACTACCATCGACCGCTCTCTTGTCTGCCATTAACTCCACCTGCTCCTATATAATTCTTACCACCTCCATACTTATCTCTATCCATCTCTCATCCCACCCCCAAACTCTTGCAATCCAAGTTATTGCACTTCTGGCTCCATTGTGTTGGTTGCTCTTGTTTTGTCTTATTTAGTTGCTGATGAGTCAGCAAATGATTAACAACCAAAACTCTACAAAATGATACTCAATCACCATGTCTGTCCACTTATCCATTTTATTTCTATTCTGCCTATGAGAGAAACAACACATTTCTTAAAAGCTTTAACATTGCTGATGTTAAGATTATAAAACTGTTGAGACACAAAGTAAACAAAAACAAAAGACAATTCAAAGCAAGTAAACTTCAGAGACTCAGTTAACTGGCAACAGTCCAGATACATGTTTCTAAAACACTTGAAGTCTCATTAGTTATTAATGATTAGCAAAATTATATTTGGGTTAAGCAAGCAGGAGATGATTTAAATCTGAAAAATCTATTCCTAATTAGCACAAAAAAAAGTAAGTACATACAAATATGCAATTTTATGTGTATGTAGGCACATATATGTTCAAGTGATGGAAGAGGGAGGGACAGCCTGGAAATTATAATAGTTCACAAGTAAAAAAAAAATGGAAAATAAAAGAATTTAGTGTTAGAGACAGATTTTAGTATAATTAAATTTATTCATGTTCTTACATGGCCATGTGTGTGTGTGTGTGTCTCTCTCTCTCTCTCTCTCTCTCTCTCTCAGCAAAGCATGTATTTCTAAAGCCTCATCAGATAGAAGCTTTGTGAATGCAAGCTTTGCTGAAACACTGTGGCCATGTAAGAAAATGAACTGAATCTAAATATATTAATCAAATAATACAGACACAAAAACATACATATACATATCCATATCACAAGAGAAACACTGTTGTTTTCAAAACTACCAAACTGCAAAATAATAATAATAATAATAATAATAATAATAATAATAATAATAATAATAGAAAAATGCATACAGCAAGCATTACTACATTATAAATCAGTTCTATATATACAATAACTTTTAAACAAAGGTAATTAAACCAATTAGTAGTAAGTAGTAGTTGTTTCATAGCCCTATTGAGTGACAAGGCCACAACTGAAGGCCTGGTAGTGATATGCACGACACATACACTGAAATGATTTCCTGTTGTCTTTTCTAGGACAGAAGGAGTGTTTGAACTTAGAACTGTAACTTAATGACACATACTCAGCAAATTTGTCTGAGAAATTAACCATCACAAATGGTACACAAATATATATGCATACATATGTGTAGTGCACACATTCGGATTACTTTCTCAAATACAATATTCATTCACAATGTTTTAAATTAATCATGCATTATCTCATGGCTTCAAGATTTCAATGATATGATTGTTTTTATTTTCACTCTGACATTGTAGGGTAAATGTGAGAGGTCAGATCTTGCCAGCTTCAGCATAGATAGAATATTTCGGCTGAATGTCGCCAGTTTAAATGCTAAAGAGCTAATTCTTTTCTCTATCATTTATTTACAATCCTTAACTTTCAGTTTTAAAATCAATTCATGAATTTTTTGCTGAATTTTTGCAATTTGTTTTCGGTGATTTTTCTTATGAAACCTTAACGTATATAGTTGGCTGCTTTGAATTCAGTTTATCTGTAGATTTCATAATGAAAACAATGCAAAAGGTCAGTGGAAACTATTTTTCGTGCGTGACGTTTGTACATCCGTGTCTGTTACAAATTGCGTTTAACTTATTACTATCTCTTTCCATTGTCTTATTGTTGTGTATCTGCTTTCGTCCATTTGCTTTTTTATTATTATTCTTATTATTACGTCATAAGTTTTCAACCATACATACACAAACATTAATTTTAGTGTAAATGACTAATCTACATTAATTAAAAAGAACTAAATTTTTTTTCTGCCATTAAGCCAGTTTTCACAATAATCTGACCGTGAGTAAACAGCATTATAAGCATTTGAATAAACACATTTTCAGATATTTTCTGCTTGGTCATTAAAGGACTGAACTTTGGACTCGGCAAATTTTCAACAGGATCATACTCACTACTCGAAACTTCCCATTAAAAGCGATTTTCTTTAACCCTTTCATTACTAACCCGGCTGAAACCGGCTCTGGCTCTGTAGTACAAATGTCTAGGTTTCATAAGTCTTGAATTAAAATCTTCCACCAAACTTTAGTCAAAATTTAGGTTTCTAACATTAGCTAAATGATAACTAAGTTATTTTACTAAATTCTTTGTTATATTTAAAATAATTAAAAGAAACACAGAGCATCTCAAAATAAATATAGTAACGAAAGGGTTAATACTCTTTTGTGGAACAGTCTGTTTACAGATGCAGATGGTTTATTTTAAAATAAATATTTCAGTTGATCAATCGGTGGAACTACTTTCACTTTGCATCACAGAATAAGTAGCTGAGCAAATTCCACAAACACTTTAACCCTTTACCTTGAAGTAGATATAGCATGCAACTGCTGCCGTTATTTTTATAGCTCCAATTTACTCAGAATCAAGCAGACTTATAGCAAAAGGTATTCCAGCTATGATCCCACACTCCACCAAACAGTATATAACTATCTCACCCCTTTTTGCGGCAGTACAATGTAATTTAAAAACATTTAGCTGTTGTTTCTAGCAAGCTAAGCTAAGCAACTATGTAGAGGTTCCATCATTGGCTTGAAATGACATCTCGGATTACAAATACAGCTAACCCAACTAGATTCCACAGCTTCTATCTATTTGGTGTTTCACTTACAAATTTTAGATCAACTTGACATTAGAGTAGAAACACTTGCTCAAGGTATTGCATTGTGGAGTCCCATTTAATACACACATACACACACAATTTCAACCAACACAGGCATGGCTGTGTGATTAACAAGCTTACTTTGTAACCATGTTTCCAGGTTCAGTCCCACTATGTAGCACTCTGGGCAAGTGTTTTCTACTATAGCCCTGGGCCAACCAAAGCCTTACGAGTGGTTTTCGAAGACAGAAACAGTACAAAAAATCATCATGTGTCTGTGTGTGTGTGTTTGAACAGTGACATCTGTTAAGCATTTCCTGTCAAAAAATGTCAGGTAGTTCTGCACTTTCAAAGACAAGTGGAATGTAAACACCCTGACTTCAAAAACTGGGAAGGGTTAGCAACAGGAAGGGCATCCGGCTGTAAAACAATGCCTCGATAATTTACTCACCTAACCTATGCTGGCATGGAAAAATGGACATCAAGAAAAAAAAAAAAAAGAATTAA
>NC_068992.1:17360789-17363716 GCF_001194135.2 Octopus bimaculoides
TTTGGTGTGGACCTTGGTGGAAAAAAAAAAAAAGAGCAGTGAAAGAAGATTCCAGAATCTCATTAAATCTCATCCAATTTGATTTTGTGTATATTCACAGTGTTGCCGTAAAGATTAGAATTTAAGTCGAAAACAATATGCAGGAAGTAAGCAGACTACAAGAGGTTAGGTTTCTTTCCATATCCTCTCTTCAGATCTGCTCTATTTGGCATAAGCCATGTCATATTTGAAGGTGCGTATCCCAGTGGTAAGGGTGTTGCACTCAGAATCACAAGATCATGGTTTCGATTCCTCGATCAGGCGATGCATTGGGGTCTTAAGCACAGCACTTCCTTTTACAATGCTCCAGTCCACCCAGCTATAAATAGATAACTCTGTGAGACTGGCACCCCGTTCAATAAGTATTTTATGATCTCAATCACTTACATGCCTTTCAAACAGGTGATCAGTTCCTAAGAGCTGCAGTAGTCGAAATTGTAATTACTTTTTCACTGTGTAATTTAGATGTACAGATTCCAATAAAGATTGTTACTTGGAGAAAACGGTGACGGCTAGACAAATCTCAATGGAATGTACTATACATCTAACAATGATTAGTTACTAGATCATGAAAAACCAGGAGTACCAGTGCTCAACTTTAGTTCCTGCAGCATTAAACGAACAAGAGATCAATCTCTTGGACATAGCACTGACCTATCACAACAAGCAATTCCTGCAGAAGGTAACAGTATAAAACACTGTAAGCTAACAGAGCAAGATGGATTTGGCCCCTAAGAGTTAAGTGTTCAGACCATGAATATGATGCAACATCACTGACAGCATACAAACATTGGCCTCTCTATGAAGTACCTCATTATCATATATCATACCACAGCTGTTGGGAGGTGCAATGGCCCAGTGGTTAGGGCAGTGGACTCATGGTCATAGGATTGCGGTTTCAATTCCCAGACCGGGCATTTTGAGTGTTTATTGAGCGAAAACACCTAAAGCTCCACGAGGCTCCACCAGGGTATGGTGGCGAACCCTGCTGTACTCTTCCGCCACAACTTTCTCTCACTCTTACTTCCTGTTTCTGTTGTGCCTGTAATTCAAAGGGTCAGCCTTGTCACGCTGTGTCACGCTGAATATCCCCAAGAACTACGTTATGGGTACACGTGTCTGTGGAGTTCTCAGCCACTTGCACGTTAATTTCACGAGCAGGCTGTTCTGTTGATCTGATCAACTGGATGGAACTCTCAACGTCGTAAGCGACGGAGTGCCAACAACCACAGCTGTCCATATTTAGTTAGTCTTCAGCAAGTTCCTTATTTATTTATAACTAGATACTTTACTTAGTGTTTAATTAAAACATCTAACATCATTTAGATTTTTAAAAACTCTCAGCTGTTAGGTTATACAACTGGAGAAAGTCATTTGCTTAGTTTTTATGTTGGATTCATCACCGACACTTTCTTTTTTGTAGAGGAGAGTTGACAATAGTTAGACTAAGACTAGCTTTGCAAAAAATATCAAGAAAAATTGAAGATTAAATGACTATTAACATATATTCAAGAGACACTAATAGGTTGGATATCAGAATTGGATTTATGATAAAAGTTTCTGGGTTCAATCCCAACCCATGGATTTGTTTGCATGTAAAAGTGTGATATATTAAGAGGACTAGGGGTAATACCAGTGCTAACCAAAGGGATTCAGTTCTTCAATTTTCAATAAATGTCCCAAGAGTTCACTTCTAGCCCCAAACGTCGAGAAAAACAGGAATTCATAGAGTAGACTTATATTTTTTTTACTTGTTTCAGTCAATAGACTACGGCCATGCTGGGGCACCACCTTGAAGGACTTATAGCCAACTGAATCAACCCCAGCACTAATTTACTTTTTTTCAAGCCTGGTATTTATTCTATCAATCGCTTTTGTCGAACTGCTGTGTTACGGTGACATAAACACATCAACACCGATTGTCAAGTGATGGTGGGGGACAAACACAAACAAAAAGAAAGAAACACACACAAATTCACACACACGACGGGCTTCTTTCAGTTTTCATTTACCAAATCCACTCACAAAGCTTTGGTCAGCATGAGGCTACAGAAGACACTTGCCCAGGTTACCACACAGTGGGACTGAACCCCAAACCATGTGGGTGGGAAGCAAGCTTCTTACCACACAGCCACGCCTGCACCTTTATTACAATCTTTATCATTTTACTGCATAAAAATCTCAGCTAACCTAAACAATAATAATGTTATCAATCACTAAGTTCAGTGACCCATTCGTTACGACTTACTAATTAAAAACAGCCAAACTGCAATCTAATCTTGTTTTGTAAAGTCTTGTATACAAGCAGTGAGTGTCATAGAATATTTGATACGATCCAAATAAAGTCAACACCGCAAAAGTTTTCATTGCTCTATTGTAATTATTTCAACTGCTCTGCTAATGTTGAAAACAGAATGAATTTCATAACATCTTTTCTCCACCAGGTGAAGACATCATGTAAATTAATTATTGGCAAGGCCACAGTATTTCATTTTACAATCATAATATGCTATAAAGTACATGACAGGCTTATACATCAACATTGCACTAATGTGTCTTACTGTGTGTTAGCAGGGCAATATTTTCACTGTGTGGTAGCAGGGCAATATTTTCAGTGTGGTAGCAGGGCAATATTTTCACTGTGTGTTAGCAGGGCAATATTTTCACTGTGTTAACAGGGCAATATTTTCACTTGACAGATTCTCTATGAAATTTAGAGCCACTTATGACGTTATGAAACATTGCAACTTACAGTGCTGGCTCTGAAGTCTATAGAAAATCTATAGAGAGCAACTTAAAGATATCCTATAACCATCAACGATTGACTATTTATTGTACAAATGCATCAAATAAATAGCATAAATATGTATATATATATATGTATATAT
>NC_068992.1:17363816-17368496 GCF_001194135.2 Octopus bimaculoides
ATATATATACACACATATATATACATATATATACACACAGCCGCTCGGTTACACTCTAACTTTTCATCATCTGACGCTGGATTACCTCCTCTAATGCCCGCTCTGTTTTGGCAAGACACCTGCTTCTGTCTCTCTGTCTCACTCTAACCTTTCATCCTTTGACACAAGTTCCTCTCCCCAAATGCCCTGCCCATCTCAGAATGGTTACTTAGTTACGCTGCCAGTGCTGGTGTCATGTTAAAAGCATCCAATCCATACTAATGTGGTTGGCATTTGGAAGGGCAGCCACCAGTAAAAATCATGCCAAAACTAACCTCGCCTGTGCTAGTGCCACATAACAAGCACTGAGTTCACTTTGTGGAGTTGTTGGTGTTGGGAAGGGCATCCAGCCGTAAAATTCCTGCCAAAACAGACACAGTTGCCAAGGGTAGTTTTGCTACCTGGCCGGCTCATGTTGACCATCCTACCCATGCTTGCATAGAAGATGGACATTAAACAATGATGACGATCATCATCATCATGTATTACCTTGTAACTTTGAGATTTTGAAGATGTGATTATTTGCTTTTAGAACACAGGGTAAGTGTGGGAGTCTGGATCTGCCCAGTGTGGACATAAAACTGGGAAGAATGTTTGGGCCGGATATGGCCGGTTTGAATGCTAAAAGGTTAAAGACAAGAGGATACATTGAAAGAGATTGTCTTCAATACACAATATCTGGATAAAAGACAGGATGTTCGTGGTTGGAATTCTGCAGATTATAGGTCTACTAGAACAAGACTAAACTACAAATAAACAACCACAAGGTATAGAAATCCAGACCAATTTACCGATAATGATACAAACACTCCTCAATTTCTCTTTCATTATCAAGCAACAACAGGTTTGTTTACAAACTTGTTTCAAGTACAACAAAGTCACAGATTGTGAGATAAATTGTATGACATTTGTCCAGATATGTTATATCTTAGAATCTAAAAACATTACTGCATCTCATAAAAACAAGTATTATTTTCATATTTTATGATCTCCATAAAAGCTACAGTTGTTTGAAGAAATACACTTGTACAATTTAATATGTGGATAGGGGCAGGCATGGGTGTATAGTTAAGAAGTCTGATTCCCATCCACATGGTCTTGGGTTCAATTCTATTGCAAGTGTCTTCTACTATAATCTCAAGCCTCACTAAAGCATTGCGAGTGGATTTGGAAGATGGAAACTGGAAAAATATGTGGTGTGTGTGTGTGTGTATATCAAATTCACTCACAAGGCTTTGGTCAACCAGGGGCTATAGTAAAAGACATTTACTCAAGGTGCCACGCAGTGGGACTGAACCCACAGCCATATGGATCGAAAGCAAACTTTTTAACCACACAGATATGTCTGCACCTTAGCCATGCCAACACCTCAAAAAATACATTTCATCAGACATTTTTAAGCGCTGAACCTTAAACGCTTCTGGAAAATAATCAACATCTAATATATATAAATATATACACACACACATACACTATACAACCACATATCTATAGTAATACTAAAACAATGTCTTAATGACTATATTTCTTCTTCATCAGAAGCTGAAAGTATTTAAACATAGACCAGTTATTGATAAATCAGAGCAACTCTATAATCAAGTATTATTGCTCATTGCTCATTTGCCCTGATGTAGTGTTGTAACCAGTAAATGGTTATAGAAGAGGTCCACACTAACAGGCTGCATCCGGCAGGCCACAGGTACACTGATCTCCATCTCTTAAAACTACTAAGTTGTGTTCCTGTTTCACCCATGCCCATCCAACACAATCGACTTTCCATGTGGTCATCATATCCACTGTCTCACCTCCTAAACCACTGACAAAATCCTATCTTTACAATCCTATTTTTACAAAACTGGAGACCCCCGGAACTCCTTCCCTACCCACATTTCCACTACAGTTAAACAACATGATGAAAGTTTGAGTTAAACACCAGGCTGGAGGACCGGCAAACACCATAGACACCACTCTACTCTTCTAATTAAATCATTTTAAAAAAAGAAGCACAGCAGAATCTTGAGACGGAAAAAGAGAGAGCGGGATTGATGGGGACTGGAGAAGCCACTAAGATATATTATGACACTATGTAGGCTTTTCTTCACTAATTAAACTATCTTGAAAATATATCATCTCATATTTCCTTTTTTCATTTGTATGACATTCATGTATAATCTGTAAATTGCAATGTATCATGTTACCCACCAATGAACTTCTTAGTGTTCTCGAATTTGCTCTAAATATATCTGTTATTATTTGGCAAAAACCACTTAGTCAATCCCTCAATAAATCACTAATTACACAACAAACTTTGTTATTTATTCTACCTTCTTTTCTCTCAACAACTTGTCTTCATTAATTTGATGCACATTGTCATGAAACAGAAACATTTTTACATTTTCATGTGTGCACAGAAAAACAGGAAACAAATAGACAGACAGAATCAAGAGAAAAATAACAGTCAAACGGATAACCTTACAAGAGTATTATTCAAATTTAATTTGTTTTGTTTCCCTGCATTTTTTTTCCAATTCCTGTTTGTCTTGTGCACAGATTTAATATATATTTGGCACATAGAAAAGGGTAATTCATGAAATACTGACATTAAAGCATTTAATACAATACCAAAAGACAACAATGGAAATAGAGAAAATATACAATTTTAAAACAATACTGTGGTTAAAAATGAACAAGTTAATGGCAGACTGCATCAATGAGACAAACTATAAACAAAATGAGAAAGCTGAAGAATTAGCTATGAAATTATGGATAAAAAGTGTAAATATGACTGAGTTTAGTTCATAGCAAAATGCAAAGAAAAGGTAAGAAAGAAATAAACTAAAAGTAACCAGAAAATTGTTTCCATATTGACAAAAGAATCCAAAATTCTTGATTTCATTATGTGGGAAAAAATGATATGGAGTTAGAATTTCATTTTCCTTTGAATCAAATTTATGTAACCATTTACAGCAGGGGTTTTCAAACATTTTGACTTGCGGACCCCTTTATATTTCAGGCTTTACCTTAGGGACCCCCTTATAAACGCTTATGAAATTTATACATAAATATTTGCTTAAAATAACATATATTTTTACATTTATTTATTTAACAGTATTTAACAAATAGGTTTATTGTCAATTAAAAGATTTCGGTTAAAAAACATATATACTCTCTGAGTGGTTGGCGTTAGGAAGGGCATCCAGCTGTAGAAACTCTGCCAAATTTAGATTGAAGCCTGGTGTTGCCATCCGGTTTCACCAGTCCTCAGTCAAATCGTCCAACCCATGCTAGCATGGAAAGCGGACGTTAAACGATGATGATGATGATGATATAAAATCAAATTGCCCATAAAAAGTATTTGCTGTCCACGGACCCCGTCTTGTCTTTGCGGACCACAGTTTGAAAACCCCTGATTTACAGGTTTCATCACTTGTCTACATAAACCACATACTCACCAGAAGACTTAAGATATTAGTCACAAAACTTCTTTCTGGTTATATACATGGTGGCTGTCTACTCCTTATGCAGAGTCTGACCACCTCTTTTACCTACACCTTAGATCCATCATAGTGCCTGATGTGGCTTTTTAAACCAGATAATGCATTGAAAAGACACCCACATAGATTGCACATCTGATTTGGACCACCAAGAGCTGCAGTTAAGTTAGGATTTTTGTGGACCGTAAAATGTCTTTTGGGGCCTCCATTAGATTTGCAGACCTTATGGCATACATGGCATTGAAAGGTGTGCACACATATATAGGTAGAGTAGTTGGTGGAGGTTCATTTTTCATGGGTCTGCAAATAAGATTTGAGCCCAGCAAAAGAAAGGCATGGCTTGTCACAAACTGTGCACACAAAAAGGTCACTGAGATTCACCTTCTCGATCACAACATTCTTCTTTAAATCTCTCTGGAGTCTTGCATGTGTCATCCTGGCCTTCTCAAAAGCCTTCACTCCACTCCACATTTTTATATATATATATCACATGATCACATGACTGATCAGGCTATCAGATGTTGTTACACATCGCTGGTCACAATTCGGTTTTGCATTGTTTTAGCCTTCAAATGATGCTACCCCACGGGCTAGGCAAACAGGTCAACATACTCCCTGATCGAAAGGGGACTGAAGCAATGTGAAATTAAGTGTTTTGCTCAAAAACACAATATGCTGCCTCATGTCTTCACATACATATATACCAAAACAGTTTGATTCAAACTCCTTGATACTCAGAGTTTCAAGTGTGTTGATAGTCTTCAGCCATCAGAGTCCAATGGCCAAAGACTAGCAACAGACCTGAAACTCAGAGTACCAAGGAGTTTGGATCAAACTGTTTTGGTCCATACATATAACTCCCAATGAATGTGTCAAGTGCCCTTCTTTCATTTATCTACTCATTTGTATGTGTGCTTATATATATATATATATATATATATATATATATTGCTTAAAAGAGTTCCAACACTGTCTGTTTTTTATGTTTTATTTATATTCCTGCGGAACTAATGTGGGGTATAGAATATGAAATATACAATATATAATATGATATACAATATACAATATAAAATAAAATAAAATAAAAATGGATGGCACCATGAAAGAAAGTATTGAATGTAGATGAAATATTGAGTGTTCAATATAA
>NC_068992.1:17369496-17375250 GCF_001194135.2 Octopus bimaculoides
TAAATTTAGATTATTGTTTTTTTACTGTACTGTATTAAAAAATAAAAAAAATATTTGTTTGTAAGCTTAAAATAGGTTTTTATTAACCATGTATTATTCATCATCATTGTAGTTTAACGTCCGCTTTCCATGCTAGCATGGGTTGGACAATTTGACTGAGGACTGGTGGACCAGGAGTCGACACCAGGCTCCAATCTGATTTGGCAGAGTTTCTACAACTGGTTGCCCTTCCTAACACCAACCACTCCGAGAGTGAATTTGGTAGGCGGAAGTTACTGCCGTGTGTGTATATGTCTGTGTATGTGCTTGTGCCTCTCTCCGAAAGAGAGAGAGAGGGAATTATTAACCATAAATAAAATACAGAACTAGGAATGGTTATCATCAGTTTAGCCTAGAGACAAGTAAATTCGGCCTGGCCTAGCCTAGAGACAAGTTAATTCAATTTTAGTCATTTTTTGACTTAAGTCATGTCTCCTGGAATGAGAATTAATGGCGTAGGGTGAGGTATGCTTGTATGTTCTTTTATTCCTTTATTTGTTTCAGTCATTTGACTACAGCCATGCTGGAGCATCACCTTTAGCATGGGTGCTTTATATGTGACATCAGCACAGGTGCTTTATATGTGACACCAGCACAGGTGCTTTATATGTGACACCAGCACAGGTGCTTTATATGTGACACCAGCACAGGTGCTTTATATGTGACACCAGCACAGGTGCTTTATATGTGACACCAGCACAGGTGCTTTATATGTGACACCAGCACAGGTGCTTTATATGTGACACCAGCACAGGTGCTTTATATGTGACACCAGCACAGGTGCTTTATATGTGACACCAGCACAGGTGCTTTATATATGACACCAGCACAGGTGCTTTATATGTGACACCAGCACGGGTACTTTATATGTGACACCTGCATGGGTGCTTTTTAAACGGCACCAACACATGTAGAATAAATTCTAATCATAATACCAATGAAAGACAAAGACAAAATTAACGTTATTTAAATTCACATGCTGTTGTTCCGTTTGGTTTTAGTACAGTTATAGTATATTCATTGGTAGAATATTCTAGAGGTACAAAGCCTACTTTATAATATATCTTGTTTGTAATCTCCCTATTCAGTAACTTTTTGCCCTAATTTTATATAATCTCCATGGAAGAGTGATCCTGTTTATTCTTCTATTCTTTTTAGCTGTTTCAGTCACTGAACTGTAGCCATGCTGGAGTACTCACCACCTTAAAGATTTTAGTCAAACAAGTCAACCCCCCAGCATTTATTTCAAGTCTTGTACTTTCTCTATCAGTCTCTTTTTGCTGAATCACTAAGTTACAGGGATGTAAACAAACCAGCACTGTTTGTTCAAAGCAGGGAGGAGAAACCTTTCACACACACAAAGTTTCCATTTACCAAATTTACCCACATGGCATTGGTCAATGCAGGGCTATGGTAGAATACACTATCCCTAAGTACCATAACGTGGAACTGAACCTGAGACCACACTGTTGTAAAGTATAACTACACCTATATTCAGACACTAATGCACAACAGAAGCTTTAAATCTCTCTTCAACAGCAAACATCAAAGAGCGAATGTTAAGGTCCCAGCAAATGGAGATCATGAAGCTGTTTAAATTCCTAAGGGTGTGGCTATGTAGTTAAGAAGTTTGCTTCCTAAGCATGTAGTCTCGGGTTCAAACCCACTGTGTGGCAGCATGGGCAAGTGTCTTCTACTATAACCCAGGGCTGACCAAAGCCTTGTGAGTAGATTCGGCAGACAGAAAGTTAAAGAAGCTTATCATGCATGTGCATGTGTGTGTATGTGTGTATATATATATATATATACACACACACACACACATACACATGCATGATAAGCTTCTTTCACTTTCTGTCTGCCGAATATATATATATATATATATATATATATATATATATATATATATATATATATATATATATATATATATATATATGCATGTGTGTATGTTTTTGTATGTACCCTTCATTGACATTATGTGATGGTCGTAAACAAGCATCACTGTTATATAAGCAGTGTTGTTTGCTTCCAATCTGACATGAAAGACATGTCTGATAATGGTAAGTCTTAACTATACCTGGAAACAGGTAAGGGATGGTGACAGAAAGGATATGCAGCCATAGGAAAATCTGGTCCAAAATAATGCAAAACACACTAAGAAACAAAAGGCAAATAGGTAAGGGAAGAACAAACAGGGTGTATTAGTTTTGATGCTCAGGAAAAATGAAAGAGTCCTCGATATTTCAAGCCTATACTCTTCTACAGAAAGGAATGAGGAGAGAAAACAGAAAAATTTGCCTTTATCATATTCTGCCTGACCCTTTACAAGTACAGAAAAGTGACTTTTTTATTCTTTTACTTCTTTCAGTCATTTGACTGCAGCCATGCTGGAGCACTGCCCGTTAGTCGAACAAATCGACTCCAGGACTTATTCTTTGTAAGCCTAGTATTTATTCCATCGGCCTCTTTTGCCGAACCACTAAGTTACGGGGACATAAACACACCAGGTTTGGAAAACGGGTGTTAAATGTTGATGATGATGATGATGCTAATACTAATCAACAAAAACACTTCCAACATAACCACATTTCCTAGGCAAACAGAAACAAATATTTTGTAACAAATGAAAGTCATATGAAAGCATAACCAACATCACTGAAATTAAAACAAATACAAAATACGACAGGTTATTACCATTTCAAAAGGAACCTAGCCAACACACTTGACTAAATGCCTAAGTGTCTTTCAGTTCTGTACATCTACACTCGAATATCAAACTGTGTCACAGTCGTCTTTGCCTTTTATCCATTCAAGGATCATTGAAAATAATTCTCTGTTAAATAGACCAGACCCAGCCAAAGCGAGACATCAGTATTCTAAAATGTTTCATTTTTCTCATGAGATAAGAAAGTATACAATGATTTCACTTCCATTTTCTTTTATATAACCATTACTGCTGCTATAGTTTATTATTCTCCCTTTTGAAATATTACATAAGAATGGCCACAGCAGGTACAACTGGTTGTGTCGTGGCTAGCAGCAGTGACAAAATTTTGACAGTTTAACTCTTTTGATACCAACCCAGCTGAAACCGCTTCTGTAGTACTAACGTCTTGTTTTCAAAAGTTCTGAATTAAAATCTTCCACCAAACCTTAGTCACAATTTGTGTTCCTAACACTAGCTTAATGATAAATAACTAAGTTATTTTACTAAATTCTTTGTTATATTTAAAATTTCTTGAAAGAAACACAGAGCATTTCAACAGAAATATGATCGCAACAAGGTTAATGTTGAATAAGGCCTGTTGGTTGGATGCATGCATACTGACTCATGCAGGCAATTCAATAAACTGCAGTGTATTTAGTCAACCACTAAGCAAGTTATTAGACAGACTGTTGGGGCCAAATGCTCTGCAATAATATTCTTTTCTACTCTAGGCACAAGGCCTGAAATTTTGGGGGAGGGGGCCAGTCGGTGTTGTGTATGGATGAGGACAGTTGTGTGAAAAAGTGTCACACCCTAGCAGTAGAGGGAACCTGTGGAAGAGGCAGAAGCAGGAAGAGCTGAGATGAGGTATTGAAGCATGATCTTCAAAGATTGGGCATCACCAAAACAATGACAAGTAACCGAGACCTTTGGAGATATGCTGTGCTTGTGAAGACCCAACAAGCCAAGGAAGACCGTAACCGTGGCCTATGCCTGTGCAGCATAACCAGCCCATTAAGAGTACCCTTCAATCATTAGGCAATAAACTGCGCTTGCGAAGACCTGTCGAGGCAAGTGAAGTTGTTGTCGTGGCCGATGACAGTACCGCCTGATTGGCACCTGTACCAGTGGTACGTAAAAAGCACCATTTGAGCATGGTCGATGCCAGTGCCGGCTGACTGGTCCCATGGCAGTGGCATGTAAAAAGCACCATTCGAGCATGATCATTGCCAGTGCCGCCTGACTGGCTCCTGTGCCGGTAGCACATAAAAAGCACCATCTAAGCATGGCTGATGCCAGTACCACCTGACTGGCCCTCACGCCAGTGGCACGTAAAAGCAACCCACTACACTCTCAGAGTGGTTGGCGTTAGGAAGGGCATCCAGCTGTAGAAACATTGCCGGATCAAACTGGAGCCTGGTGCGGCCTTCTGGCTCACCAGCTCTCTCAGTCAAACCATCCAACCTATGCCAGCATGGAAAGCAGACGTTAAACAACAACGATCATGATGATGATGATGATTATTATTATTATTATTATTAACTTTTACATTACAGTCACCATATCAACATTAATTATCTGGGTCATTGTTAATATTAGAAAACATGAATATTCTTTTACGATGTAGGAATCAAATTTATCAAAGAGGAAAATGGTAGAATTCCTTTTGCAGACTCAGCACCAAGAGTAAAGCTGAACTTAATGCTGAAAGCTAATATAAACACGTGCTAATTACAAGAAACACAACAGCTGCTAGCAGCAGCAGCAGACAGTTGTACCGATTTGTACAGAACTAGGAAAAGTGAGACTGCAACAGTCAAGTATTTCTTGATTATTTATGAGAGAGTATGATACAAGAAAACATACTATAGTTTGTAGGTTAGGAACCAACGTACAATTGCAATTCTTCAGAGAATCCTGTGATGTCACAAAACCACAAAACCGTAGTGAATAACATAATACTACAACAGGACATTCATGTACAGTAGTTCTCAAACTATCTGATGTGGTGTCCCGGCAATTTTTTTTTTCTAATGTGCCAGGGACGGTAATATTTCTTAGTAATATTAATTTATACTGGAAACAATATATATAATGAATATGATAGAAGTTGACAATTCTTTTTATCTTATATTTCTTTTGTAAACAAATAATACAATATTACATAAGCTGATAAGTTGTTTACCGCAATGCATAAGGTGAGATTACTGAATGTACAGTACTTGTCAGTCGTTACATTGCTACCCTCGTTTTTTAATTTTTATTTTTATTTATTCTTTTACCAGTTTCAGTCATCTGACTGCGGCCATGCTGGAGCACCACCTTACGGTGGTTTGCGATGAACAAATCAACCCCAGCACTTATTCTTTGCAAGCCTAGTACTCATTTTATCGGTCTCTTTTGCCGAACTGCTAAGTTACAGGGATGTAAACACACCAACACCAGTTGTCAAGCAACGGTGAGGGGACAAACACAGACACAAATATATACATACATAAATACATATATATATATATATATATATATATAGGCTATATCAAATCTCTGAGTGAGAAGTAAACAGTAACAGTACGGAATAGTAAAATATATTTGCCAGCTAAATTGGGCAGTCCCATTGAGGACAATGTTACTGTTGTTTTTAGCCTCAGGTTAAAAACAACAGTAACACATATATACGATGGGCTTCTTTCAGTTTCCATCTACCAAATTCACTGAAGGCTTTGGTCGGCCATGGGCTATAGTGGAAGACAGTTGCCCAAGGTGCCATGCAGTGGGACTGAATTCGGAACCATGGAGACGGGATGCAAGCTTCTTACCACACAGTCATGCCTACGCCTATATATAAATATATCTTTTCTTTATTAATATTTAGCAGAAGCTAAGGTGGCAAGATGGCAGAACCATTAGCAAGCAGAGCAAAATGCTTAGCTGCACTTCATCTTTGTGCTCTGGGTTCAAAAGCCATCAAGGTGAGCTCTGCCTTTCATTCTTTCAGAGTCAATAAA
>NC_068992.1:17375426-17377990 GCF_001194135.2 Octopus bimaculoides
TTTAAGGGCATCATGAGAGGCCTGGTTGGAGGCTCAATCTTCCGAGTTATTTTACAGGACTTAGAAAAACTGAAGGACTGCTGCAATCTGAGAGGGGAATATACTGATTAAAATCATAATTAACTGATCCTCCTGTATTTTCTTTTACCCAAAACCAGGAACTTTGCAGCACCACTTCATGTATGTATGTATGTATGTATGTATGTATATATATATATATATATATGTGTGTGTCTGTGTAAAAATATATATAAAGGAGGCCACTAGGTTGACAGCTAATGTGCTAGAAGATCACATGTCATAGACACATGACATGTGATCTTCTTCTAGCACATTAGCAATCCACCTAGTGGCCTCCTTTATATATATTTTTATATATACAATAATCCTTTCGTGCGGGTGACACGTAAAAGCACCCACTACACTCTCTGAGTGGTTGGCGTTAGGAAGGGCATCCAGCTGTAGAAACTCTGCCAAATCAGACTGGAGCCTGGTGTTGCCATCCGGTTTCACCAGTCCTCAGTCAAATCGTCCAACCCATGCTAGCATGGAAAGCGGACGTTAAACGATGATGATGATGATGATGATGATCTCAGATATTTTTTCTGAATCTCCCTGATTCTTTTAATGTGCTTGTTCCCTGGTATTAAATTGATATTAATTAATATCCAATTTTTACCCTATTGTTTAATTTATATATATATAAGTATATATACAGGTTCATTGACATAAGATATATCAATGTACTGCTTGCATATGAGTCCCATTGCAGTAGGTTGATTTGCATGAAATAGCAACAGTGTTAACCTAGAATCATCGACAATGCAATTAGTAGATTTAGCAAAGTATTCTTTTCACTGGTGACAGTAATTTGGTGGCCATGATGGGCATGTTTATAATTGGTTATCTCAAAACTCCGGTTTCGTGTATCTCTCGAAGCAAACAAGTAGATCTACCTCAGTTACAAGGGAGATAACTCATATGAAATACATACCAAACACAACAATGTATTTTTGGGGCGACAATACATACATGTATTACATATATATATATATATTTTTTACTTAGATAATGAGACAATCAGATATACACACAAAATGCATGTCAAAACACAGACAGGAGATAATGAATAATTAGTGTGTATATGTGTATATATATATATATGTATGCGTGTGAGTGTGTGTATATAAAGTCTGTCATACCGGCCATGACGAAGGGAAATAGCCCTGAAACTAGAGTCGCCTTTATATATTTATATTTATATTTATATATTTGATCCTTTATATTGAACACTCAATATTTCATCTACATTCAATACTTTATTTCATGGTGCCATCCATTTTTATTTTATTTTATTTTATATTATATATTGTATATTATATTATATATTGTATATTCCATATTCTATACCCCACATTGGTTCTGCAGGAATATAAATAAAACATAAAAAACAGACAGTGTTGGAACTCTTTTAAACAAAATAATATATATATATATATATAGAATAATAATAAATGGAGCAAAATCAATAAGTTCCTTTAATTCCTACTTATTGATTATATGCGTTTTGCTCCATTTATTATTATTCTTTATATCAACTCAAAATACATCACTTTAACATGGAATTTCTACCCCTTAACCAGGTATAATATCCCAGTTTCTGAGAGATTCTTGCTACCCTGGTAACTATTAACATATTTACATTATCGAAGTTTTTCAACCAGTTGGATCTATGCAACATAGTTCTCCAGGCATGAAGGTACTTGATTATGCAACCGTTTCCCTGCATTATGAGATCTAGTTGTGAAATGAGATCTCAGGTGATATGTAAAATTTATTCAATTATCTATTCACACACGACAGAAGCCCAAACACAAACCTGGAAGTACGTATAATACTACTATTGAATAGCACAAGTCCAGAAGAAGGATGGTTTTATGGTAGACCAGCAGTCACCCATGTATACAGACTCCCTTCTCTACGCCACCGATGTTGCCCAAGGGAAAAGCAAGCACTGATATAGCTTGGTACTTGTGACATAGCAACTCATGGCTAAAGTTGGGTGAACTGGAGCAAAGTGAAGTAAAGTATATTGCTCATGAACACAACACACTGCCGAATTCAGGAATCGAACTCACAACCTCAATTGTAAATGCTCTAAACACTGAACTATGTGCCTTCACACACACACACACATATTTATATAAGGACATTACTATACAAGAATATGTATCTTGACCATATTATACTGATGAGTAGAGGTTGTATAATACTACAATAACTACGAAATCATGATCTATAATTCAGTCTGTTTTTAAGGGGCTAGCTTTGAGAGTGGCATTTCCTCGCGTTCAGTAAAAATGTGTTTATTATGGTAGTTTGACCTTAGAGTCCCTCATAGCGTGAGGCATTCTTGTATAGTAATGCCCTTATATAAATAAATATATTTTGGGGAATAACTGATGGATTTTTTTCCCCTTATGAGGTTTTTTTTCACGCTAGCTACTTGATGAATTCTTGTAAAAGAATTCTTGTAAAAGAATTCATCCTTTTATTGAATTTAT
>NC_068992.1:17380162-17381556 GCF_001194135.2 Octopus bimaculoides
TATATATATATATATATATACACACACACACGCACACACACACACATATATATATATTTTTACATATATATGTATATGTGCTACATTTTTTTTCATCATATCTTGTAAATATGTTTCCAAGTAAACTGAAAAATCTGTCTTACCCATATTGTTTCTCCTTTCTGCTAGCTTTCTTATTCTTATTTGTTCGACAAGTTATGAGGGGAAAACTTTCTCACACAATCTCTTGCTGGCTGACTCTGCCTTAGCAACACAATTTACAAACTGTCAGAGATTCACTCCAGTCGTGTGCTTTATGAGGTGTATAGTTTCACAGTGATGAAAGCGAGAGGAGGGGGGAGGAGCAGAGGCAGAGAAGGAGGGAGAAAGTTGTTGAAGGAGAGAGAAACACGGACACAGAGTGAGGGAGAGAGAGAGAGCTAGGAGTGGGAGAATGACGGAGAACAAAATGGCCCGATAACTGTTACAACTAATTAAATGGTTTGGATTTTTTAAATCTAAGAATGTTATCATATTTGGCATTTCATAATTACATCAAAAACAAAAAAAAAAAGAGAAAATAATTATAATAAGATAGAATCGTTAACTATGTCAAATGATGGTTTATCAGACTGTTAGCAGTTAGAGGTATTTAAAGCTATTTATTGTAGTTGTTTTATAACATGTCCAAGTCTTTAACAATGTGAAAATGACATTTGTAAAAACACAGAGAACTTGCTCAGCCATGCAAACCTAGAAAGGAGGAGATGGTATGGAAGACGGGGGGCTAATTAATGGCTAAGATCTAATAATAAGCAACATTAAACATTTTGGGTGTGACTGTGTGGCAAAACATTTTCTTGCCAACCACATGGTTCCAGGTTTCAGTTGTACTAAATAGTACCTTGGGGGGTGTCTGCTACTGTAGCCCCAGGCCGCCACAAGCTTTGCGATTAGATTCAGTAGACGAAAACTATGTAGAAGCCCAAAATGTGTGTGCGAGGGAGTGTGTTTGTCTGACAAACAGTGTTGGTTACTTATTTACATCCCTATAACTTAGCAGTTCGGCAAAAGAGTCCAATAGAATAAGTACTAGGCTTATGAAGGCGGCGAGCTGGCAGAAACGTTAGCACGCCGGGCAAAATGCTTAGCGGTATTTCATCTGCTACTACGTTCTGAGTTCAAATTCTGCTGAGGTCGACTTTGCCTTTCATCCTTTCGGGGTCGATTAAATAAGTACCAGTTACGCAGTGGGGTCAATATAATCAACTTAATCTGTTTGTCTGTCCTTTTTTGTCCCCTCTGTGTGTAGCCCCTTGTGAGCAGTAAAGAAATAAGAATAAGTACTAGGCTTTAAAAAAAAAAAGCGAACAAACTGGGGTTGATTTGTTCAACTAAACCCTTTGAGGTGATGC
>NC_068992.1:17381566-17390103 GCF_001194135.2 Octopus bimaculoides
GAAATAAGAATAAGTACTAGGCTTTAAAAAAAAAAAGCGAACAAACTGGGGTTGATTTGTTCAACTAAACCCTTTGAGGTGATGCTCCAAGTAAAAAAAAAAGAGTAGGTGTGTGTGTATATATATATATATATATATATATATATATATACATGTGTGTGCGTGTATATATATATATATGTGTGTGTGTATATATATATATATATATATATATACACACACACACACACACACACACACAGATATGTGTGTATACAGATACACATAAATAATTATGATGTGTTCATGTATGTACACTCACGTATACATGTAGTTGCCACGTTTTACTCAGTAAAACAATAAACAAAACCAACTTGAATTTACTTTATTATTAGTCATATATTACAACCTGCTTCACATTTGGTTCAATTATACATTACTAATCAGCTACATATTACTATAAGACTCGCATCATATACATTAGTTAGTGCTATATTACTTATGCTCACACACACATGTTACAATGTATCACGTTGTTGATTTCTTCTATTTTATTTACTTTAGTCTGTCATAGACAATAATATTTATACTACGGACTGCTAATAATTTCATCTGTTCTAGAGTTAAAGTTTCTTGCATAATATAGACTATTTCAAATTCGTTTGTTTTATACATACATACATATGTATGTATGTAATTATGAAATCAAAGGCTCTAAATGCAGGAAGTTTGTAAGCTTCAAGCAGTCAGTAGCAGTTATACAAAATAGCCTTCAGAAACAATAATAATTTACTGGTGAGGGTTGTAGGTTTTATTTTCCCCACATTGAAGTTTGATAAGCTGAAAAAAGCTTTTATCACTCACAGTTAGCAACATGAGTTGCTATGAAACCAATTAAAAATCCACATTGAGGGAAGTGGAGCAGGTTGAATTCAGGCTGCGTATTCCACCTGACTAGCAGATCCTCTGATGTAATAATTACTCGCTAAAGATATAATTTGAAAATTATATCTTGGCTGAGTCCCTTTCAGGTGTTGGGCCTCATGGAGGCAATGATCAAGACCTTTGGGATTATGTCGTGCTTGAGAATAAGACCCATCAAGCTGAGCACGCTTGGAGTGGTTGGAATTAGGAAGGGCATCCAGCTGTAGAAAAACCATGCCAAATCAGACTGGAGCCTGGTGCAGCCTTCCAGCTTACCAGCCCAATTAAACCACCCAACCCATGCCAGCATGGACAAACAGACGTTAAATGATGATGATGAATATGATCTTCACTGAGTTTAACTTGAGATTCCTTAACAACAATGTAAACTAACTCAACTCCGTCAGTCACGAATGACGATCGTGCACCTAAGAGGTACCCCTTCCGGGGTACAAGTCTGGGTGGAAAGTCGCCTCACCGACAAACACACAACCTATGGTTGTTTTTATGGAAGACCAACAGTCGCCCATGCATACCAGCCTCTCCTCTTCATGCCACTGATGTTATCCATGGGAAAGCAAAGGCTGATACAGCTTGGCCACCACAGACGTCGCAACTCATTTCTACAGATGAGTGAACTGGAGCAACGTGAAATAAAGTGTCTTGCTCAAGAACACAACACACAGCCCGGTCTGGGAATCGAACTCACAACCTCACGATCATAAGCTCAACACTCTAACCACTAAGCCATGCGCCTTCATAGGCGTAACAATGTAATGTTCATATAATTAAGGTATCTTCAGCCTGGTGAGTAGCTGGCTGAGTACTCCTCATTACTAACAGGTCCAGAGTTGTGTGAATACTGAGAGGAATAAATAATACATTCTGGTGAGAGAGAAGATAGATAGGTAAGAGCATTGCATTAGATATATGTTGGTTAATATATGGATGGGTATTCGGTCCAGAGAGAAGGGGGAGGAATGAATTATATATTTTCATATGAGGTTAGTTTTTGTATGTGGCAGATGTTCAGGTGCAATAAACACTGTAAACAAACAGGAAACAACTTCTGTCTCATCCCAGGGAGAAAAACTAGAGGTAGTTGATAGCTTCCGCTATCTGGGTGACCAAGTTAGTAGTGGGGGTGGGTGTGCTGAAAGTGTAGCTGCTAGAATAAGAATAGCCTGGGCAAAGTTCAGAGAGCTCTTACCTCTGCTGGCGACAAAGGGACTCTCACTCAGAGTAAAAGGCAGACTGTATGACGCATGTGTATGAACAGCCATGCTACATGGCAGTGAAACATGAGCTGTGACTGCTGAGGACATGCGTAAGCTCGCAAGGAATGAAGCCAGTATTCTCCGATGAATGAGTAATGTCAGTGTGCATACCCGACAGAGTGTAAGCATCTTGAGAGAAAAGCTGAACATAAGAAGCATCAGTTGTGGTGTGCAAGAGAGACGATAACGCTGGTATGGACATGTGGCGAGAATGAACGAAGGATAGCTGCATGAAAAAGTGCCACACCCTAACAGTTGAGGGAACCCGTGGAAGAGGTAGGCCCAGGAAGACCTGGGCTGAGGTGGTGAGGCAAGACCTTCGGACATTGGGCCTCACCGAGGCGATGACTTCTGACCGAGACCTTTGGAAATATGCTGTGCATGAGAAGACCCGGCAAGCCAAGTGAGACCTAAATCCAATGCCTCTGCTACGGGTGTAGCCAGCCCACTTATGCGTACCTTTCCTTCATTGGACACTAAACTCCGCTTGCGAAGACTTGTTGAGGCAAGTGAAGTCGAAATCGAACTAAATTCGACAACTGGCACCCATGCCAACGTCATCTTCATTGGACACAAAAGTCAGCTTGCGAAGGCTTATTGGGGCAAGCGAAAGCGAAATTGGGATGGCACCTGTGCCCAGCATCGCCTTTCTGGCACTTGTGCCCGTGACATGTGTAAGGGCATCCAGCTGTAGAAACTCTGCCAAATCAGATTGGAGCCTGGTGTAGCCATCTGGTTTCACCAGTCCTCAGTCAAATCGTCCAACCCATGCTAGCATGGAAAACGAATGTTAATTGATGATGATGATGTAGCATCATCATCATTTAATGTCTGTTTTTCATGCTGGCATAACTTGGACAGTTTGAAAGGAGCTGACCAGCTGAAGGGTTCTTCAGGCTCCATCTGTTTTGGCACGGTTTCTATGGCTGGATGCCCTTCATAACACCAACCACTTTTCAGAGTGTACTACCTCACAGAAGTAAAAGCATGGTTGTCCTTGCATACAAGCTTATCCCTTGCATCCCTCTCCAGCTGAATATTCCTAATTTTGTGGGCTCGTGGGTGCTGGTACTATGTTAAAAGCATCCATACCACTGCCATATAAATGCACCCATGGCAGTGCTGTGTAAAAGCACTCAGTACATTCTGTACAGTCTGCAAAGTGGTTTGCATTAGGAAGGGCATCCAGCCATAGAAACCATGCCAAAATGGACATGAAGCCTGGGCAGCTCTTCAGCTGGCCAGCTCCTGTCAAACCGTCCAACCCATGCCAGCATGGAAAACAGACATATGATGATGATGATATAAATTATTTCAGCAGAAATAATTAAATAGAGTAGAAATTATATAATATTGTATTTACCACAGCTGTTACTTTGCTTTGTTTGACTATCCTTCACCAACAGAAGGCTAAAGACAATATCGTCTTTATAGACATAGGTGTGGCTGTGTGATTAGGAAGTATGCTTCATGATCTCATGGTTCCAGGTTCAGTCCCACTGCATAGCACCTTAGGCAAGTGTCTTCTACTGTAGACCTGGACTAACCAAAACCTAGTGAGTGGATATGCTAGAAACTCAAAGAAGCTCACCACATGCATGAGGGAGTGTATAAGAAATTATACAAATTACAAGGGAACAAGAAATAATGCAATGAAGTTTATTAGCTTACAGCTGTTTCTGCTGTAGGACGCAATGCACTCATAGTTGAGTGTTTGTGTTATCATCTTATAGCTTCAAATATGTAAATGTGTATGTGTGTGAGTATGTATGTGTCTTGCAGCCAATAAATATTCCCAACACCCTGACACTATCCCACAACATAACCCTCCTATCTGCGGGAACTCCAAGAGATACTCAAGTGGAACCATGTGTGATAGGTACTGTGGAGCTACTAAATTTTCGTATTTCTCTTCTCTCAAAGATAAAATGAAATTCAAACTTATTTGTGGTTTGATTTTTTTTCTTTGCTTGTTTCATTTGTTTACTCTTCAATATCCATTTTTCCCTGATATTGATTTTTCCGTGATATTGATTTTTTAAAAATTAGATCAAGGACCAGCAATTTCTTTTTCTCGTGGACCACATTTGATTAAATAAAAACCATTGATTTGTCAACAGACCAAGAATATAATGATTTTTTTTTTTAATTTTTAAAAAATGACCTAAATCCTATAGAAAACTAAAGAACACTTCAGTGGAGCCCTTATGGGTCATTGGCCACCTGCTGCCAAACCCTGGACTAGATGGTCTTTCCCATTAAAAAGTGGAAGGATCCAAGCTTTATTTTGCCCTACCAAGCAAACTAGAAGAAGCAGAGTTATGTCCTTGCTTAGAATTTGTTTTAATTCAGCCATTAAATGAAACACCACAACTGTCAAAATCAAAAGGACAAAACTTACCCCCTTGTCGTAAATATTTGAAAATTCCTTCATCTAAATCTTCTAGAGTTCTCTTCCGACCACCAACTAATTTCCTGTTCTTTTTGACTTCCTTGTCCATGAGAATATCACTCAGAGCCTTTTCATGTAAATTTCTTGAGCTTTGCACCTCCATGTCATCAAGAACTGTTCTTCTGCTCTCATTGCTGGAGCCAATGGCAGCCATTTCCAAGTTGCGGGCACATTCCAAGAAGCCAGATTTCCTGGCTAAACTGCATGCCGTCTCACCTTCACTATTTTTGATGCTGGAAGAGAAGAGAGACACCAGGAAACATTTTAAGTTGAATTCACACAAAAAAAAAAAAAAAAAAAAAAAAAAAAAATCTAAAACTTTCCACTGTTTAAAAAATTGGGAAAGGATTCATTCAATCAGAGTACCTCTATGCGGTCACTCAACCAAGTAGAAACAGCAGTCAAATCTCCCTCAAATTATGTCACACAGTTTTTGAAAAGGGGAAATAGCGTGCAGAACAAAATATGAGTGAGGTGGGAACAGAGGTTTGCTCCAAATGCTTGTTACAGATTGAAGTCTACTAAAATACCCAAGGGACTGGTGGTTGAGTTGATGCTATTTAACCCTAGACCAACCCCCGTTTAAGTCCCCATAACTTAGTGGTTCAGCAAAAGAAACCAATAGAATAAGTACAAGGCTTAAAAATAATAAGCATTAGTGGGACAATTCATTTGACTAAAATTCTTCAAGGCAGTGCCCCAGCATGGCCAGTCTAATGACTGAAAGAAGAAAAAAAAAATAAACGGTGCCATACATAGAGAATGAACCTGTGACTATGTGGTTGGGAAGTGACTTTCTTAACCATACAGCCATTCTTTGTTAACATTATGACTGGTCACTCTCTACTCTTGACGACCTGCAGAATTATGAAATCCCTTAGGGCAGTGCCTCTCAAACTGTCTGATGTGGCATCCCAGCAGTTTTTTTTTTTCCAATGTGCCAGGGACTATTAATATTTCTTAGTAATATTAATTTATACTGAAAACAATATATATAACAAATATAATAAAAGTTGACAATTCTTTTTTATCGCATATTTATTTTGTAAACAAATAATAAAATATTACATAAGCATTTTACAAGCATTTTATAATGTTTCTTTCTTTTTTTGGAAACTCGCCACGTGTCAGCAGCTGATGGCTCGCAGACTGGCACCACTTTGAGTAGCACTGCTTTAGGGAGGTTGGCAACAGAGAGAGAGCATCTGGCTATCAAATCCTGCTGCAAAGAACTCTTGTCTAAACCCATGCTAGAATGGAAAAACAGATATTGAACAAATGGATGAACAATTTGTGCCAGGAAGAGGGTCAGTAACGAATCCAAAGTTCTTTAACATCTGATATCACAGCTGTGTTGAAAGGAACAATAGTACAAAAAGTTGTTAAATGTTTACAGCTGAAATATTTCTAGTCCCAACACTTAATTAAAAATATGGTGGGATCTTTTGCTGTATTTTTGAAATAAAGATTAATTAAAAACAAAATTCTGAATATAGTTCCTTC
This sequence comes from Octopus bimaculoides, assembly GCF_001194135.2. Classification (NCBI taxonomy): domain Eukaryota; kingdom Metazoa; phylum Mollusca; class Cephalopoda; order Octopoda; family Octopodidae; genus Octopus; species Octopus bimaculoides. The sequence continues at coordinate 17,387,702 of NC_068992.1, forward strand.
TTCAACACCTGTTCTTTGCATACGTATTTCAACAATAATGTTTCAAGTAAACTACACCAGGGGTTTTCAAACTGTTTGACTTGCGGACCCCTTTATATTTCAGGCTTTACCCTTATAAACACTTATGAAATTTATACATAAATATTTGCTTAAAATAACATATATTTTTACATTTATTTATTTAACAGTATTTAACAAATAGGTTTATTGTCAATTAAAAAACATATATAAATTCAATTTGCCCATAAAAAGTATATGCTGTCCACGGACCCCCTGTGGTCCGCAGACCACAGTTTGAAAACCCCTGAACTACACGATCTCTGTAGCTTTGTACATGTTATGCATTACTAACTTTTACTACTGAGTTGAGAAAGGGAACCTTTAAAATGACGAGGAAGTGTGTTGGAAGGCTGTGAATGAAGTCAAGGCGTGTAAGTAAAATTTACATGAAAAGGGAGATTATTGTGTGTGAAAAGAAAAAGATGATAGGCCAACAGATTGAGAATATGTATTCACAGACGTACATCAACATGTGTCTGTGCATAAATTAACAAAAGCAAGTGAGGGAGATAACAGGGTCAGAGATAGTAATAAAGAAATAGTAAGAATAGAAAGCACAACCAACGACACTAGTTTTTTTGCTGTGTTGTTGAAAATCATGTGGCAAGACAAGGTCCTAGATATGGGGATCCTTTCTCGACTCACTATTATATCATGCACACAAAAACGAAATGTAAGTGTTATACATGAAGCAATTGAGTGAGATGATGGAGGAGAACAACAAAATAGAAATGCTGAAGAGGAAAGGTGTGGGAGGTAGACTGGTAACAAAAAGTCTGAGAAAGTTGTGAAGGTTTCTTATTAACAGCAGTGATTAGATACCCAAACAACGTGTGCGTGTGTGTGTGTAACTATAAGTTAAAACCCAACAACAGGAATTCCAAAATGAAGAAGAAATAGAGATGTTTGGAGTAAAGAGAAAGAGGAAAGAATTTGAAGGAAAAGTGTTCATTGATGCTGGTAGAAGAAAAAATAGTATCAAGACCGCAGGGAAGATAACACACTTCTTTTCATACTTTTAGATGTTGTTGTCATTGTTAAACCCCAACATCAGCCCTGTTCCAGCAGGCATTTTGGTTAAAGGTAACCCAATCTCCATCGATAACAAAGCCTGTTTTTTATTCAGATACTGTGTACCCAGTATTACATTATGCAATGTGTCCTTTGATTTTGAAAAAAAATGCTAGGATATGATTTGAAGATAATGTGGCTGCTATTTCTATAAAGCCAAACAACCATGTAGCACTGAAATTCTCAAACGGACAAAAACTGGGTTCTATCTCACCAAACAAGAATTTTTTATTCTTTCCCACCTTTTATCAGTTTCAAATGAAATGAGCTGGCAGAAACATTAGCACTCTTGGCAGCGTTTCAACCATCTTTACGCTGAGTTCCAATTCAACTGAGGTCGACTCTGCTTTTCATCCTCCCATGGTCAATAAATTAAGTATCAGTTGAGCACTGGGGCTGATGTAATTGATTTACACTCTCCCCTGAAATTACTGGCTGTGTGCTAAAATCTAAAACCTTCCTATCTTTAATTAAAATAAAGCTTGTGTCCATATACTATGTCGATATTGGTCATGGCATTAGATAAGTGTAAAAACTTTATAATCATATCTTTTTATTAAACATGGCAATTTCTCTGCCCCCATTTCAATGCCCACAGCCTTCAATTAATGAGAAACATTGAGGCTATCTTATTGGCTGTGAGAAAGTGTGTGATGTAAAGCGAACACCACAAACCAAACGGTGAACTGTTTGAGAGGAAAAACTTGAAATTATGAGTCACGTTTTTATCAAGACATTAACATATGACAAGTGAAGCATTAACAAACAAATTAAAACTAGGTTAAACTACTAGTTTTTCTTCTCAAACAACACTAGATTAACCATTAAGCAAAATAAGCTCGTGTTTAGGGCATCAAGTGAAATGGAGCCCCACAGAAATGGTAAATGGTTTACAGCTGAATGGTCGATCCAGCACTTCTTGAAGAGGAAAAGTAGTTCAATCTGGGAATTAAAAGCCAGTTATGGATTTGGTTTCTCAAGAAATTAACAAAGGAGTAAAGTAGCTCATAATATAATAATGGCTTCGAATCTAGGCACATCCTTTTTGTGTCCCCTTTTTCATGCTTGTAATGGGTTAAACAGAGTTTATCAAGACAGATCTTCTCCTAGAACTTCCAGTTGCCAACCTTTACATGTTTGCAAGCAAGGTAATATTTGTAATATTTTCCTCCGTGGTCAGACGAATGTTTTCACAGAATACTGGAAAATGAAGGACATTCATTTATAACGATCATGTGATATCAAAACAAGGAAACACTGGGGGGGGGGGG
>NC_068992.1:17390113-17392317 GCF_001194135.2 Octopus bimaculoides
GAAAGAAAAGTCTCTTTCAGATGCTGAGTGTTAAAACAAAAGAAGTACTGAACATCTTAAATCAAGAAAGACAACTCACTCTGGAGGTGAAGAACAAGAGCGAAGAGTCGTTATTTCAGCTCCTCAATATTGTATACCCAAGTCACCTTGAACAAAATTGGAATTGCAGATGTCTGAGGTATATATGCAAATAGGGTAGAGTCTACTTGCTGATGTGCAACAGCACAGCACAATAAAAAGAGAATTAAATTTGAAATTACAAGCTACTCTGAGGATGTAAATGTTACCAACGCCCCAGACTGTGCGTATGTGTTTTGTTTATGCACTTATTAGCTGCAGGATTGCATCTGGGGAAATGTTTCAAGACATTGAATGCTTAAAGAAATCACTGAATACTTCGAAACCAGGCGAGACAACAATGGATATTGATACTTCACTGTTATTTCAGTTTATCGACATTGTATCCCCAAGTCAGATTATCATCATTTCAGTTCTAGTTTCTACATTGACACATATGTTGGATGGTTTGACAAGAGCTGGCCAGCTGAAGAGCTGCAAGTCTGTAACTTGGAGTGGTTGGCGTTAGGAAGGGCATTCGGCCATAGAAAACTAGGCCAAATCATACAAGTTTGGTACAGCCTTCCAGTATGCCATTCAACCCATGCCAGCATGGATCCATGCCTGTTTTGGCATGGTTTCTATAACTGGATGCCATTCCAAACACCAACCACTTTACAAGGTGTACTGGGTGCTTTTTATACAGCATTGGCACAGGTGCTTTTATGTGGCACTGGCCAAAGGTGCCTTTTATGTTGCACCAGCACCCACGAATCCACAAGATTAGGAACGTTCAGCTGAAGAGGGAGGCAGGGGACAACAAACTGGAATTGCTTGTCTGAGGTCAATCCAGCAGGTAATACACACATGAACAAAACACAGGTGTTATTTAGTATGTGACGGTGGTGATGCTTACAGTATTAGTATTGCTTCTAATTCAATATCAGTGCTGCCTGACTGGCTCCCGTGCCAGTGACATGTAAAAAGCACCATCTGAACATGGTCGATGCCAGTGCCGCCTGACTGGCTCCAATGCTGGTGGTATGGGATTCTTTCAGTTTCTCCCTATGAAATCCACTAACAAGGCTTTCGCTGGCCCAGGGCTAGAGTAGAATACATTCCCCAAGCTGCCACACAGTAGGACTGAACCCCAAACCACATAGTTGAGAAGGAAACTTCTTAACCACACAACCATGCCTGGACTTATAAATCCAGCAATTTTGAAGAAAAGGAGTTTGTCAATGCTGTTGAGCCCAATACTTGACTAGCATTTCATTTTATTAACCCCAAAAGGGTGAAAGGCAAAAACTGGCTGTAGCAGGATTTGAACTCAGACTGTAAGGAGCTGTAACTAAATACTATTATGTTTTTTGTCTGATGCTTTAACAACTCTGCCATTCCACTGACCTTCATAATAATAACAGTTTACAAATTAGGTACAAGGCCAAGAATTGTTACAGGCACTTGAGTTTAGCAGCTTTGGAAGATGAATCAGGGTTCATCTCAATAGGAAATGGCAATAACAATAATGCCAATGAAAATAACAATGATGAGGACGATGACTTCACCATCATCATCATTTAACATCTGTTGTCCATGCTGGCATGGGTTGAATGGTTGACTGGTTGAATGGCACGCTGAAAGGCTGCACCAGACTCGTATGATTTGGCATAGTCCTCTATGGCTGAATGCCCTTCCTAACGCCAACCACTCCAAGAGTGAAGTGGGTGCTTTTACGTGCCACTTGCATGGGTGCCAATTTCCATAACACCAGTTTCTGTCATGACTTTATTTAAAATTGCTGTTGTTGTTGTTGGTGGTGGTGGTGGTGGTAATCTGGCAGAATCGTTAGCATACCAAACAAAATGCTTAGCAGAGTTTTGTCTATTTTTATGTTCTGTGTTCAAATTCCGCTGAGGTCGACTGCCTTTCATCCTTTCAAGGCTGATAACATAAGAACCATCAGAACCAGTTGAGTATTGGAGTCAATGAAACTACTGGGCCTTGTGCCAAAAGTTGAAACCATTATTATTATTATTATTATTAAGGTAGCAAGCTGGCAGAATTTTTAATGTATTGGACAAAATGCATAATGGCATTTCTTCAAGTTCTGAATTTAAACGCCAACTACTCCAAGAGTGTAGTGG
>NC_068992.1:17392327-17398530 GCF_001194135.2 Octopus bimaculoides
GACTTTATTTAAAATTGCTGTTGTTGTTGTTGGTGGTGGTGGTGGTGGTAATCTGGCAGAATCGTTAGCATACCAAACAAAATGCTTAGCAGAGTTTTGTCTATTTTTATGTTCTGTGTTCAAATTCCGCTGAGGTCGACTGCCTTTCATCCTTTCAAGGCTGATAACATAAGAACCATCAGAACCAGTTGAGTATTGGAGTCAATGAAACTACTGGGCCTTGTGCCAAAAGTTGAAACCATTATTATTATTATTATTATTAAGGTAGCAAGCTGGCAGAATTTTTAATGTATTGGACAAAATGCATAATGGCATTTCTTCAAGTTCTGAATTTAAACGCCAACTACTCCAAGAGTGTAGTGGGTGCTTTTATATGCCACTGGCACGGGTGCCATTTGCATGACACCAGTATCTGCCACAACTTCTTTTAAAATTATCGTTATTGTTATTATTATTGCTATTATTTATTATTACTATTATTCATTATTATTGTTGTTGTTGTTTTTTGTTAGTGGTGGTGGTGGTAATTTGGCAGAATTGTTAGCATGCCAAACAAAATGCTTAGCAGTGTTTTGTCTATTTTTATGTTCCGTGTTCAAATTCCGCTGAGGTCAACTTTGCCTTTCATCCCTTCAAGGTTGTTAACATAAGAACCAGTTGAGTACTGGCATCAAAGAAATCAACTAGACCCCCGTCTGTGCAATTGCTGGGCCTTGTGCCAAACTTTGAAACCATTATTATTATTAAGGCAGCAAGCTAGCAGAATTTTTAATATATTGGACAAAATGCATAATGGCATTTCTTCAAGTTCTGAATTTAAAGTCCACAAAAGTTCAGGCAATGTGTGTATAGTAAAAAGGATTATTATGCTGGTGATGAATACTGAAATACAAAGAGAGAATAAGGTGAGGGTTATCTGAAGAGACAAAAGTTGTAACATCAGGCCATGCTGTAAGAAGGCAATACCAAGTATCTGTACACTACAACATTGAATTTGAAGACTTTCACATAGTAAATAAACTCCCGAAAGAAGGCAACCACATAAGGTAAATCAGCGCAATATACACACAAAACCCAACTGCTCTCCTCTCAAAGCAATTATTATTATATATTTCTATATCAAAGAAGATGGTTAACTTACCCAAGGGATGCTTGATAAGAGATCAGTAAGCTGACACAATCCAAAGTACCAGTGCTGGCAGCTTTATGAAGAGGGGTTTCACCAAGATAGTCCTAACAAAGTACAACAAAACATTCACAAACAATAAATTCTCGTTCAAAATAATGAATTTCAGATGGGGCTGGGGTACTCAACATTCCTTTAGCTTTAAAGCATAAAGGCAAATATGGGACCATATAGTGGTTACAGTATTGCTTAACCCATTAGCATTCACATTCATCTGTCAAAGGTAATGTTTAGTTATTCACATTGCTTTGAATTAAACCTGCATTATCTCATAGCTTTGAGATTTTGATGAGGTAAACTGTTAATTTTTGGAATGGTATTGTAGGATTGGTGTGAAGGGTCAGACATGGCCAATTTAACTCCTTGGCATTCAGATTACTCTCTCAAATATAAATGGCATGGGTTGAATGGTTTGACTGGTTGAATGGCATGGGTGCTTTCATGTGACACCACATGGGTACTTTTATGCGACACCACACAGGTGCTTTTGCATGGCACCACATGGGTACTTTTATGTGACACCACACAGGTGCTTTTGCATGGCACCACATGGGTGCTTTCATGTGGTACCACATGGGTACTTTTACGTGACACCACACAGGTGCTTTCATGTGGCACCACATGGGTGCTTTTACGTGACACCACACAGGTGCTTTTGCATGGCACCACATGGGTACTTTTACGTGACGCCACACAGGTACATTTGCGTGGCACCGCATGGGTGCTTTTACGTGGCGCCGCACAGGCACTTTTACATGATACCACACAGCCACTTATACATGGCACTATTCAGGCACTTTTATGTGGAACCACACAGATGCTTTTACACGGTGCCACAGAGGCACTTTTACATGATGCTGCACCGTGCCACATAAAAGTTTAATGACTGGAGCCAGTAAAAGAGCAAAAGAATAGAACAAGAACAAATACTCTTTTACTTGTTGCAGTCATTTGACTGCGGCCATGCTGGAGCACCGCCTTTAGTCGAGCAAATCGACCCCAGGACTTATTCTTTGGAAGCCTAGTACTTATTCTATCGGTCTCTTTTGCCAGACCGCTAAGTTACAGGGGACGTAAACACACCAGCATCGGTTGTCAAACGATGTTGGAGAGACAAACACAGACACACAAATATATACACACACATACATATATATATACATTTATACGACGGGCTTCTTTCAGTTTCCATGTACCAAATCCACCCACAAGGCTTTGGTCGGCCCGAGGCTATAGTATAAGACACTTGCCAAAGGTTCCACACAGTGCGACTGAACCCAGAACCATGCGGTTGGTAAGCAAGCTACTTACCACACAGCCACTCCCGCGCCTATATTCGCTATCTTTAGAAAATGAACTTACCCGAGCATTAATTTCAGCACTTGACTGCAGCAACCACTGAAGGCAATGGGGGTGACCAGCATAAGCTGCAAGATGTGATGGTGTCTGTTGGAACTTGCTATTCCTCATGTCACACTTCAGGTTGTAGGGTCGGTTGAAGCAGGACAGTTTCTGTAGGCAGGCAAGCTAATAAACGATACAAGGAGAAAAACAAAATTTATCAGTATATGGGTCATGTATTATATATATTTATTAGTTACAACATAGAATAACCAAAGTAAGTTATAGAGTGGATGTTTGACCTCATGTCAGGCTCGGACTTATAATGAAAAGCATTCCAGCTATGACCTTTCCAACTAAAACTCCGTTTTCCCTTATAACCTTTCCTTTAAAAAATAAAATTTTTAAAAATGGGTGGTAAGATGTGATTTGAGAGTAATTTTTGGCTGCTATTTTCAGCAGGTTAAGTGTCCATGTAGAAGTTCTCTTATTAGCAAGTGCAAACGAAGTTTATTGAAGTGGTGACACAGCAGTAATGTGTGAGATATCTATAACAATAATAATCATGATTAAGTTTTGTTTTTGAATAGACCACCCACCGCCATACACAAACACACCCACACACATACAGGCGTTAACTTGCTTGTGCTTGTATTTTCTCTATTCGAACTTACATCATGACATGTTCATCAACCACCATCTAAAGACTGGTTACAAAAGCATAAAAGAAGAAACACCAGAAGTTTTAAAAAGAGCAACATGTTCAGATTTTCCATCGCTCATTGACCCAACTACAAAACACACACACACACACACACAAAGAGGCAATTAGGTAGTTGTTAGGGTTAGGGAGGAATGGATATGGCTATGTGTTAAGAAGTTCGCTTTCTAGCCACATAGTTCCAGGTTCAGTCCCACTACATAGCACCTTGCGCAAGTGGGGGTTTTTTTTTTTTTACACTATAGCCTCGGGCTGACCAAAGCCTTGCAAGTAGATCTGGCAGGCGGCAACTGAAAGAAGCCCATCGTGTGTGTGTGTGTAAATAGGATAAGGGTTAAAAAACCCTTTCGGTCATGAATGACCATGGGATTGCATCTAGAAAGTTTCCCTCTGAGGCATAAGTCTCACAGAAGACCAGCAGTCACCCATGCATATCAGCCTCCCCTCTCCAAGCCACCGACATTATTCAAGCGAAAGGCAAAAGCCGATACAGCTTGGCATCAGTGACATCACAATCCATTTCTACAACTGAGTTAACTAGAGCAACATGAAATGAAGTGTCTTGCTCAAGAGCACAACATACAGCCCGGTCTGGAAATCAAACTCACTACCTCATGATTGTAAGCCCAATGCTCTAACCACTGAGCATGTGTGTGTACATATATATATATATATGATCGAAACTGAACCAAATTCGATGACTGTCACCTGTGCCAGTGGCACGCTAACAGCACCTTCTGAGTGAGATCACTGCCAGAGCAGCGGTCTCGCTTCCATGCCAGTGGCACGTAAAAAGCACCATTTGAGCACCAACATTTCCAGTTTCACCTTACTGGCACTTGTGCCAGTGGCATGTGAACAAAACATTGGACTGACTCCTGTGCAGGTGGCACGTAAAAAACACCATTTGAGCGTGGCCATTGTCAGTACCGCCGGACTGGCCCTTATGCCAGTGGCACGTCAAAAGCACCCACTACACTCTCAGAGTAGTTGGCGTTAGGAAGGGCATCCAACTGTAGAAACTCTGCTAGATCAGATTGGAGTCTGGTGCAGCCATCTGGTTCACCAGTCCCCAGTCAAATTGTCCAACCCATGCTAGCATGGAAAGCGGACGATAAATGATGATGATATATATATATATACATAGTCAACAGGTGAGATCTAGAGATGCTCAATATAAAAAACACGTAGTAGTGCTCCAATGATTTGAACTTAAACTAGGTATCCCTAGAGAGCGCTGTAGAAGGGAAGACAAACAGTTTGACCACACAAAAATATAATTTTTGTTAAACCGTTTTCCAGTCAAAATACATTTTTTCCAACAGACTATTATGCATCATTTGAAAGTTCTGGATGTAAACTTTCTTCTCATATATTTTTGATCAAAATCCAACACTTACATATCATGCCAGGTTCCCTCAATCACCCTTGCATTTCCACCTATTCACATTTGTCCCGTTTTTGTTTCTGACTATTGAATGATAAAAGTCAGTTTTAGCTCAATGTGCTGGAGCATTATAACTCAATTTGTGTTGAAAATGATACTGTCAGGAAGATGAGGACTATTTTTGCTCTATCTTGATATAAAAATCGATGGGTGTAGGTCAGATAACACAGTTATGTAATATAAAAGAAGTGAAAATTTTATCGCTAATTTTCACCTAGAAAAGAACATATTTTCTTAACGGTTTTTATACCATAAAAAGGACAAATTTTCCATTATCGAATCTGGCTATGTAAAAGCACAAAATCAATAGAAATGGGGCAACTACTGTTGCTCATAGAGGATTAAGGATTCCTTTCAGTCTCAAATGACCTTGGGATTGCACCTAGAAAGTTACTCTCCAGGGTACAAGTCTGGGCAAAGTTGCTTATGGAAGACCAGGAGTCACCCATGCATACCAGCCACCCACTCTCCACGCCACTGATGCTACCCAACAGAAAGGCAAAGGCCAAAACAGCTTGGCACCAGTGATGTTGCAACTCATTTCTACAGCTGAGTGAACTGGAGCAGCATGAAATAAAATATTTCGCTCAAGAACACAATGCACAGCCCAGTTCGGGAATTGAACTCACTACCTCATGATTGTGAACCCAATGCTCTAACTACTGAATCAAGAGGATCAATGCATACTGATAAGGTATGTATAAGGTACAGTTAATTAAACTGACCTATGTATCTGACTGGTAATTATTTTATCGATTCCCCCAAAGAATTATGGAAAGCTTAGTCAACTCAGCCAAGGTCGAAAAAGAAACATGATTAAATGTTGTAGCCTTTTCTCTGTCTGACATTTTCCCACTTACTAAACAAATGTAGCAGACAACTAACTGCTCTAGATTCTTTATAATTCTCTCTACGCAAAAATGAAAGTTGCTGCAGTTTTGCTGTGAGCGTCATTGACAAAATGCCTTAACATACATCTGTGTTGCCAATCTAGAAACAAAGCAAAGAGAGGCAGACGTACTATGATATTACTATCATTGATCAGCGTCTGTTTATTCTTCACTATTCTTGAAGTAAGCTAAGAATGTAAAATATAGCAACATCAACGGAATACAGCAGCAGCTTGCAATGCATCTGACATAAGCCAACATGGACAACCGTTTCGTTTCACTCATATTTATTACAAAATCAAGAGATTATATTCCAGAGCTGGCAAACAAGAGATTGCTTTACAATGCTCTTAGATATATATGTATATATATATATATGTGTGTGTGTGTTCATTGTAGTTTGCCTGACTCAAACTTTTTCCATTTCATTCATTGTACCTGTTTAATGTCTCAGATTCGACTTGAGCAACTTCTATGTGGCCTATGTGTTTTGTAAGAAAAAAATATAACTATATACATACATATATGTATATAAACACATACAAATACAGAAACATATATATATATATACACACACACACACACATATATATATATATATATATACACACACACACA
>NC_068992.1:17398757-17404777 GCF_001194135.2 Octopus bimaculoides
ATATATATATATATATATATATATATATATATACACACATAGGATGCAGTGACTAAATTATCGTCCAAATTATGCAAAAATGAAAATAGCACAGATATATTTACCAAAATTACATAAAAAATATCTTGAAATACTAAAGAGTAAATTTATTCAATAAAATCACCATTGGCTTCAACCATGGCCTCCAGACAACTTTGGATTCCCCTGTAACTCTTCTGGATGATTTCCTTAAGTTGATGAATGCTGCCATAATCCTTGCCTTCAGTTCATCTTTGGTGTTACAAGGAATTTTATTGGTCTCTCGCTCAACTGCGCCCCACACATAATAATCCAAGAAGTTAAAGCCTGGAGAGTTAGGTGGCCAGATGTTAGGGGTGACAGCCATGACCAAGTTCTCCTGCTTGTGTGGCATGGTGCAGATTTCTGTTGCCAGACACAGGATCTTCCAGCAGCCACCCTTTTTGACTCAGGGCAGCACTACCTCCTCCGGGCACGCGATGTAGGCCTCCATGTTGAGTCTGAGGCCGTGTGGGAAGATGAATGGAAGTATAATATCGTCATCACTAGTGATCATTCCAAACACCATGATGTTGACTGGACATTTGATCTTTGTCATTCTCAGTATGTTTTGGGGACGCAGCAAGCCAAAGGTTGTTCTGTGTTCACTATCTGATCGTGGCAGAAATTTTTCTCGCCTGAGAACACACATAAGCCCTTTTTAGAGTTATTTACCTTGAAATGTTATTATCTCATATCTGATAAGCCTGTTATTACGTAACATGCTTCACGATTTTCGTATACATACCTTATTAGTATTTCCTCCTATGTTCTATATACTATGGGAATGCATTAAGGCCCTTTTTGGGGCTACTTTATTTGAATTCTTACTATCGGGTAACTAATTTCATGTTATTACATAACTGACTTCATAATTTGGGTATTCGTAACTTATTGGGAATTCCTAAAAACAACATCCTGTGTAAGACAGTTTGGTATTCTCTGTAAATGCACAAAAACTGTTTTAAGGGCTACATACTTTGTATTGTTGTTATTGGATTAGGGAAACAAGACTTTGCTGACATGAGAGGTTAGAGCATCCATTCTGCTACTTTTGTTTATGGATAAAACATATGTCTTCCTTTAACTTTCTGGGAAATTTCCCAGTTGTGAGGAAGCTTTGAAAGATAATCTGTAATGGTCTTTGCTAGAGCCCCTTTAGGAGGATTGCTGAGAATCCATCAGGGCCAGTGGCTGAGTTTAAGATCATTTCATCAATGGCTGATAGTATATCAGTTTCCTCTATATTTTGATGTTACTAATACTTGCCATCTCCCTGTGTAAAGCTGTAGTGCCAAAGAACTCATTATTGTTATTTGCAAGTATCCTAAAGGAGTTTTGGAAACACTTTTGTATTGCACATTCAGTATTTCACTTATCATCTGGGGGTCTACAGTCAGTGGGCCATTTCCTTCAAACAGTGGCCCTATTTTGTACTGTACTGAAGTAGATTCTTACAAATCTATAGAAGGCTTTAGGTTTGTCTTTATATTTTTTAAAGCCATGACTTCCTTCTCATGGGAGTGTTTGAGTTCACTTTCAATTTCAAGCAGTGTTTGTTTAAGGTAGGTTTCTTTGTTATCCTTTAGTGACCCACTTAGTTTGAAATTTTTACTCATTGTCTCATTAGAATCTTTCTTTCTCTGTGAATAATGTTCTGTTGGTTTGATATTCTCTCTAGAGCAAACTTACTCCATATACCATGCATGATAGTCATACGGTTCTGTAGCTTTATGTCAATATCTTGCTTAGACTTGTAGACCAGTTTTTGTTCCATGACCTCTTTCTCAATACCCTTCCAATCAGTTCTATGAAAGTTCAGGCTGGAAAAGAGTTGGATGCATCTAGTAGCCTGCATATCTGTAGTTCTCTGTGGACTATACATTGTTAGTTCTACAAAGTTATGGTCCGAGAAAATCGTTGGTGTCACCATAACATTATGGATGAGTGCACATTATTTGTGAAGCAGAAGTCCAGGACATTTTTACCTATTGTTGGGTGACACATTATTTGCTCCATAATGAGCATGTCTGTGAGGTCAAGCAGAGCCTTTGCTTGTCTCTGTTCATGCAGTCACATACCTGAGAGAAGGCAGCTCTTGGGCCATTCGACATTAGGGAGGCTGAAATCTCTTAGACAAAGTATATGAAGGCCGTCATCAAGGTTGGTTAATACTCCTTCCATCTTTTTGAGGCTCTCTTTGAATGAGACACTATGATTTGGAGCATCTGGTGGGCAATATCTAGTACACATTACCATTTTGGTCTGTTTAATGTGTACTACCAGAGTGTCACAAACTGATTCTGAGTGTGACAGCAGGACTACAGACGTGACATCTCACCAGGTGTACATAGCCATTCTACCTTAAGTTCTTTCCCTCCTATCAGCTCAAAATACAGCATACTTTGGTATGTGTATCTAAACATCTGATATGTTTCTCTTAGTGCCATTCATGTTGCTTGATTACAAGGGCCTCACAGAGGCAATGACAAGGGACCGAGATCTTGGCAATATGCTGTGTTTGAGGAGGCTCATCAGGTCAAGTGTAACTGTAGTCATGACCATTACCAATGTCATGTAAATGGTACCCGTGAAATCGTAGTCATGGCTGTTGCTGGTGTCAACCATTTTTGTCATGCTCATACAAATGGACAAGCTACAATATAAACAAGACTTCTATGTATGTCAAGGCCTCTTACGCTCTCTGTACAATTTAACTATCCAAGCTTCGTTGGTGTTTCTAGTTGTTGCATAAAGCATAAAAGAAGTCTAGTATTGTACAAAACTATGACTGAATTATTTTACTTGCTTTTTCTTTTAACTTCCTTTATTGAATAATCCTCCCAGCATGTAACCACTGCAACATAGCTTGAAACTTCCATTGTACACACACAGGCTATTTTCCATGAATCGATGCCACAAAGGAAATATTTTCACACCCACCTAACAGGTTTTTAACAATTTGATTGCAAAAGTAAAATTTAAAAATTAATTAAAATCAAACTAATCTTTGTACTTTTGAAAGGAAACAATAACTGTTTGGTTTGAGTAACATTGTAAAACATTGTAAACTGAGTTGTCACATGAAAACTACATTACATTAAAAAATAACAATTCAACAAAGCAGGTGTTCACATAACAAAAAAATAATGATAAATGTTTAAAGATGACTAAATTCCAGGCTGAATATCATCATTTTAAAAACCACTTTTCCACACTTGCATGAATCAGACGGTGTTTACTGAAGTAGATTTTCTATGGTCAGGTGCTCTTGCTGTTGCCAACTCTTCACCTGTTTCCAAGTAAGGTAATATCTGTATGACAATGACACTCACCTACAACCCTCATATGATGACAAATCAAAGACACACACACACCATTCACAAGTCTTTGGTCAGCCTGAGGTTATAGAAGAAGACACCAACCCAAGGTGCCATGAAGTGGGACTGAACCTGAGACAATATGGTTCGAAAACAAGCTTTTTAACCATATAGTGAAGCTTGTGCCCACAACCATGTGTGTATGTGCATGAATGTTAGCATTCAAAGCACCTACACTTGATACACTTTAAACATAAACAGTGATGTGCTGAGGTCTCCCACAAACAATGCCCTGTAAATAGTAGGACAAGTGAAATAAAAAAAAAACAGAACCCCTTCCTTGAAAACTGGGAGATTTGTCCCCTAAACAGTATCTGTTAGTACAAGAACCAACAAAACTTCTTTTTATAATGACACCACTTCTGGGATTTAAAAAAAATTTGTTCATGAAGCACATGCATAATATATTGTATCACAGATATAAAAATAGTCCAGTAATATGTCAGCTAACATGATTTCTATCACCAGCAATGCTTGTGCAAGTAAAAATCAAACATATCATCCAGGTTTCAGTTCCAGAAAGTAATACATTAGAAGCAAAATCAAAGTATTGTCTGAAAAACACCTTAAAATTGTGCAACCCAACCTATTTTAGCTGTGAAAAAGAGTTGTTGAATGAAAAACATAGTTTATTTGGTAAATGGATAATAAGCACCTTTCTTTATTATAATACACATGTGACTAATTCGGAGAAACATTACTTTCATTATTCACACATCAGCATTCTTGTAATGTAACACTTTGTAATTTTGGTTCAAATTGAAAGTGTGAAACTATTTTCATTTTGTAATGAAACTTGGGGTTGTTGTAGAGAAGTGTATTTGAAATAAGTATAGCTGGTTATTGAGATAACGTAGAAAATATGTAAATGAAAATATAAAGTTTATTTGACATGTGTAATTGATCTGATTGTTCTGGAAGGCGGTGAGCTCGCAGAATCATTAGCATACCAGGCAAAATATTCGAGCAGTATTTCGCCTGTCTTTACATTCTGAGTTCAAATGCTGCTAGGGGTCAACTTAGCCTTTCATCTTTTCAGGGTCAATAATTAAGTACCAGTGAGACACTGGAATCAATGAAATCGACTGGTCTCCTCTCTTGAAATTTCAGGCCTTGTGCCTAAAGTAGAAAGGATTTGATTGTTCTGGTCTTAACATCATTTGGTAAGAATAGAAGTCATTTCATGACATCCTTTTGTTTGTAATTGGCTCTCCTGTTGCAGGTTCAATCCTAGGAGTATTGAAATAAAACCCATCTTGTCCATTCCACAGAATAATATTATAGTGGAGAGTATCATAAGAGGGATGAGTCTGTAAAACACGTTTAAGGTTGTTATCTTGAAAACGAATGAGAGGATCATGATTTTCAGTGGGATCACCAACTATAACGATGGCTACTTCATAAGATGTGGGCTTATTAAAACGGTGTAAAATGTTCTTCACTATAGCTTACTATAAACATAACGAACGCAGAAACACGCACATACACACTCATGGAATTGATAATATTCAAAACAGCAAAACATACACACACGAAGTTCAAGCAAAACGGAATGTACTCAATATAGGTGCAAAACATACTTTCTGTAGCATGGTTATGCTATAAAAAGATGGAAAGTCACCAATTTAGCAGGTTAGTACACGTTACCAATGTAAGAGAGTACAGAAAATCAACATTTATTTGGAACATGTACTAAATGCTATAAAATTCACGATTGAATGAAGGTCAAGGTGAAGAAAATGAAAGTCCTAGAAAATTCAGAAGGCATAATTCCATTTTGCATACAAAAATAATTTATTTTACAAATCTGAAACGAATGCTGAACAAGGTGAATAAAAAAGGAAGATGTTGTTTTTGAAATACTGAATCAAGCGACATTGACACTCACAGCAGGAGTGGAATAACATTTCTGCAATAATAACTGAAAGAGCTGCTGAGGCTTTCTACTTTGACAAGTTTCTGAATTTGTTATAATAACCAGAATAATATTCTTTTTGTTTTTTTCTTCAGATATATATTCTAGTGTTGTGAGTGGTGTTAAATCAGCCAAATCTTCATGTTGGCAGGACTTGGAACTGAACAATATCGGCACATTTCACTGTTGGGGTTGGGTGGGGAGCAGAGAAGTTACATAAACTAAGAGATATACATACATATACACATACATATACATACATAGACATATATACATACATTCATACAAATATATACATATATATATGGTGGTTGTCTACTCCTTACACAGAGGCGTCTGATGTGGCTTTTTAAACCAGACAATGTTTTGAAAAAACACCCACACAGATTACACCTCTGATTTGTACTACCAATACCTGCAGGTAAGTTCTGCTCATTGTGGATCCTAACATGTCTTTTAAGACCCCCATTGGATTTGCAAGCCCTCTGGCACACACCACATTCAAACGTGTGCACAGACATATAATCAGAATAGCTGGCTGAAGTTTGTTTTCCATGGGTTCGCAGGTGAGATTTGAGGCCAACCAAAGACAGACATGGTCTGTCACAGACTGTGCACACAAAAAGGTCCTTGTCATTCACCTTCTTGATCTTTACATTTTTCCTTAA